>NC_089767.1:16277649-16482649 GCF_040412425.1 Macrobrachium rosenbergii | reverse complement strand
GTCATGGAGAGACACGACGCACGAAGGGCAAGAGAGACAAGCCAATTGCCCTTGATAAAATACAGTTTAGATTTCTCATAAATAAATTGGCTTTCGGAGGAAAGAGCAGTCTTTGAAAACTTCCAGTCCTCCAGTGAGCATCTCATAAAACGAAAAAGTTATTAGACGTTAACAAGTGGGTGTTCAGTGAAATTTTAAGGTATTTTCTACTAACTGTAACCGCGAGGTTTTCCTCCTGTTACACCTTTCAAACCTACTTACTCTCAAATTCTTTTCCAGCGCTGAATGACCTCATAGGTTCCAGCGCTTGGCCTAAACTATAGTCCATTCCATTCATATGTTTGTGTACCCCTTTACCGGAAAAATGCGCCAACTGAAGAGGTAAGTGAGATCGGCTGCTATGTGTACTGAAGCCTTGCTTGTTCGTGATTTCGTTCCCCGTCTTTTTCGCGTGCAATTACATCACTGATTTCTTTCGTCTGCCCTTCTTCCTCCTCTTTATCTTCAGTTATCTGGTTTGAATATCAGTTTGAAATAAAAGTGCATTTTTGATGTCCTAGGCACGGCAAAGTCTCTATATTCAGTCATCAAACTTGGAGGGAAATAAAGAAAATAAATCGAGTAGACGCATTAGAGCATGGACCACGAAGACTTCTCTGATAGAAATCTCGTAGTACAGGAATTTGGGGAAATCATTACTTTAATTGATTGTTTTGTCAAGACTGGCTTGGTTTTTATTATTTTTTACGCCTGACTAAATTAATCAGTCGAGTAGTTAGCGGAGAAAAAATCGAAAAAAGGATTTGCATAACAAAGCAGTGATTAATCAAAAGGGATTAATTTCTTTGCGAGAAGCGTTTCATGAGCACTGAGGCTGCATATGATTTTTTTTCTCCGAATTGTTTGCATCAGTTTCGCGACTTTTGGAGGTTATTGGAAAATGTCTCCGTGAAGTAAATTTTGAATCAGCAAAGACTTAATTGTTTTACAAGTTTTTCATGGCTGAATTGTCCTGAAATCAGTGTATGATGAAGCATGTGTCTTGTGAAGTAGTGGATTGGAATGGAATATATGGTTTACGTCAAGCACTGGGACCTATGATGTCATTCAGCGCTAGAAAGGAAATTGAGAGTAGGTAAGTTTGCAAGGCTGTAACAGGAGGAAAACCTCGTGGTTGCACTTGGAAATAATTGATAGAAGAGGGACCTTACAGACCTTACAGACCTTACAATTCGTTCGGGTTGCCCCAGGTCCCTCAGTGTGAGGCGCCTTTGATGTCTACCAGAGAGTTGCTAACGCATCTTCCGGTATATTTTGCATCTTCCAGTCTTGGATGGTCTGGGATGCATCTTAGATATTTGTCGAGCTTATTCTTAAACACATCTACGCTCACTCCTGTTATGTTCCTCAGATGAGCTGGTAGCGCATTGAATAGACGCTGCATTATCGATGCTGGTGCGTGGTGGATTAATGTCCTGTGTGCTTTCCTTAATTTTCCTGGTATAGTTTTTGGCACTATTAATCTACCTCTGCTTGCTCCTTTTGATAATTTTAGTTCCATGATATTTTCAGTAATTCCTTCTATCTGTTTCCATGCTTGAATTACCATGTAGCGTTCTCTTCTCCTTTCAAGACTATATAAATTTAAGAATTGTAGTCTTTCCCAGTAGTCAAGGTCCTTAACTTCTTCTATTCTAGCTGTAAATGACCTTTGTACACTCTCTATTTGTGCAATATCCTTTTGGTAGTGTGGGTACCATATTATATTGCAATATTCAAGTGGACTACGTACGTACGTTTTATAAAGCATAATCATGTGTTCAGCTTTTCTTGTTTTGAAGTGCCGGAACAACATTCCCATTTTTGCTTTGCATTTTGCCAATAAATTGCTATTTGATCATTGCATAACATATTCCTATTCAACATCACACCAAGGTCTTTAACTGCTTCCTTGTTTGTGATTGTCTCATTATTAGGTCCTTTATATGCATATAGCATTCCTACTTTATCACCATAGTTCATTGATTCAAATTTATCAGAGTTAAATACCATCCTATTTATCTCTGCCCATTTATATATTTTATTTAGGTCTCTTTGTAGCGAGTTCCTATCTTCATCACAAGCAATTTCTCTACTTATTCTTGTGTCATCTGCGAAACTTCTTACTACTGAGTCCTTAACATTACTGTCTATGTCTGCAATCATAATCACAAACAGCAATGCAGCTAACACCGTACCCTGTGGTACACCGGATATTACCGTAGCTTCATCCGATTTCTCATCGTTTGCAATCACTATCTGTTTTCTGTTTTGCAAAAATTCTTTTATCCATCTTCCTACTTTGTCAACAATGTTATGTTTTCTAATTTTTTTCGCTAATATATTATGATCTACCTTGTCAAAAGCTTTTGCAAAGTCTAGGTAAACCACATCTGTATCTTTTTCATTTATCATATTTTTATATATGCTTTCATGGTGGACTAACAGTTGGGTTTGTGTACTTTTCCGGGTACAAAACCATGTTGTCCTATATTGAACAATCTATTTTTCATTAAATGTTTCATTATATTTTTTTATTACCCTTTCATATACTTTCATAATATGAGATGTCAGACTCACAGGCCTATAATTACTTGCCTCTAGTCTTGAACCACTTTTGAAAGTAGGAGTAATATATGCTAATTTATGCTCATCATAAATCTTGCCTGTATCTATACTTTGTCTTAATAATATTGCTAGCGGCTTTGCGATTGAATGAACCACTTTCTTTAACAATATGACAGGTGCTCCATCTGGTCCTGCTGCTGATCCATTTTTAATTTCATTAATAGCCTGCACAATATCGGCTTCTGTAATATCTATATCTGATAAGTATTCAGTATTTTCATCTCTTATTTCTGTATCATTATCTTCATTTTCAATTCTAGGTGTAAATTCACTCTTATATCTTTCTGCTAATATGTTACATATTTCCTTTTTTCATTCGTTAATCGCCCTTCAATTCTTAGAGGGCCTATTTCTACTCTTATTTTATTCATCTTTTTGCATATGAATAAAAATTTTAGGGTTTTGCTTGATATTTTGTAGTGTCATTTCTTCTAGGTTCCCTTTTTCATTTTCTTTTGATTGTATAATCTTTTGTTCTGCATTTTCTATCTTACTTTTTAGTTCCATCACTTTCCATGCATTCTTTTCTTTTGCAAGAGCTTTTTCCACTTTCTAATTTTCTGGAACAAGATCCTTCTGTCTCTTGGAATTCGTGACTGATGATTACTTTTTTCTTCGGTATATATTTTTCCACTATTTCCTCTAATATTTTATATAATATATCGGTATTTACCTGTATATCATCACTTACAAATATATTTTCCCATTCTTTGTTTAATTCTTCATTTATTTTTTACCAATTTATATTCTTACTATAGAAATTGTATTTTCCATATCCTTCCAATTTTTCGTTTCTTGCTTTTCTCTGTTTTCATATGTTCTGGAACGGACTGTTAGTTCTATGACATTATGGTCCGAAATACTCGTGTTATATACTATTATTTCTTTAACATAGTTCACCTCGTTCACAAATACTAGATCTAAAATATTATCCTTTCTTGTTGGTAGGTGATTTATTTGCTGAATGTTATGTTCTAGTAGCATATCTAATAGCTTTTCAAATTGCCTCTTATCTTCTGCACTACTATTGCTCTCTTTTTATATGTATAAATACAACCACAGTCTCCTATTCGTTCTTTCCATTCTACAAAAGGAAAGTTAAAGTCTCAGTTAGGAGTATAGTCCAGTCCTTGTGATTTCTACATATTTCATCCAATTTTTCAATTATTATGTCAAACTCTTTAGTATTAGGGGTCTATATATTACAATGTTCACTAATTTTTCATATTCAAATTCTACCGCTATTAATTCACATTCTGTGTTACTATATTTCTCACAGATTTTTCCTTGATTGGCATCTCTCCCATATATCGCGGTTCCCCCTTGATTTCTATTTTTTCTATCTGATCTATAAGTTTGGAAACCCTTTATCTGGTCATCATTACCAGTCTCTTGGGAATACCAGGTTTCACTTATATTCAATATTTCTATTTTTCATTTTGGGTTAGTTCTTCTAAGAACTCTATCTTTCTTTTTGAGTTACTCGAAACTAAACCCTGCGCGTTCATCACTATGATGGTTTGCGTATTATCTCCATTATCTAATATGGGTAATAATAAGGATTTTCCCATGTCTCTTTCCTGTTCTGATATGTTGATCTTTTTCATTTCCAGAAATTCGTACATTAAAAATCCAACTTTTCCATTATACTTGTTCTTCCAGCTTCATATTTATTCACTTTGTGCATAAACCTGCACTTATCTCCATATCTGCACCATCCCTTAGCATCATAGATACATTGCTTGTTCCTTGTGCTATATCTAGGTGCTGATGGCTCATATCGTGGTGCTGACATTTCATATTGTGTTGTTGGCTTGTTTTTTGCCTTCATCACATGATCTTTGTTCTTTTCTTTATTTGTTTCATTTTTACCTTGATTTTTTATATGTATTTGATAGCAAGATGGAAGAAAGATTATATGAATGGAAGTACAGCAAAAGGAATGAAAGGGGTTGCAGCTAGGGGCCGAAGGGACGCTGCAAAGAACCTTTAGTAATGCCTACAGTGCACCCCGTGAGGTGCACTGACGGCACTACCCGCCTACGGGGCTTGTGAAGTAGTGTGTCTCCGACTAGTGCCTGCTTGTGTTAAACCATGTTAAATCTTATCATCTGATCAACCGTAAATGCTTGAGAAGATGCCTCAGCTATCTGGTCTTTGATGCTGATTTCTTCTAGGCTTATCACCCCTAACCAAGTACTGTAACAGTTGTGGCGGAAAGAGTTCTCTTGTCGCTTTTTAGGGATACCTTTAAATACACAATCTGTGCAACTTAACCTAATATGCAGTGCTTTTCTTACTCTTCTAATCATCTGGTCTGGCAAGAGCATGCCAGCACCAACATCCAAAGAATACCACTTCGTCAGTGGTTATCAGGGCATGTCTTCCCATGTTGTATGCTTGCTTATCAAGCAACTCTGAAAGTAGCCTCTCTTTCAGCCGTATAGAATGAACTGTTATCAGCCTCTGCTTCTAGCTATCTCATTCATGATCCATAAAGCTGGGCAAGTTAGCTAACTTTGCTTTCACTTAGTTCCTTTAGATTAAGCTAGCTCTTGCTCTGTGCCAGCCCTTAATTCTTTTCAGTATCCTATCAAATGCACCGCCGATACAAAAATTTATCCTAAAACAGTTGTTGCTGGCAGCCATGTCGGAAATACTGCTGTTCGACATACCAGTGCTTCATATCTCCGTATACAATCTTTTTTGTAACCAATTTGACGTTTAGCAACAAAACGAACTAGTCGCAACATTGCAGTCTGCGTGAAATCTTAACAAAGAATTGAATTCACTCGTTAAATTATCATTTTTTTTATTTTGCATTATTATGTGCCTTGTCTCTGAAATCCTGAAATCTGCAAGATGTTTCATTGAAATAATGCTGCGGTTTTTTTGGACTGCAATACTAACTCCTGCTTGACGTGCATTTTAGCTGCCATTGAAGCGTTGTGGAATGATTGCACAGCACATAGCTATATTTTTCAATATGTTTTTGTGTATGTATACATATGCTTGCATGATTATTGAACTTCTGGTATAACTATGTATGATTCATTTAGGTGTGCTAATTGGTAAATTATACGTAGCTCTTTATATTCTCTAGGTATGGGGAACATAAATATTATCACGGTAATACATTATCATTAAATTAATTCGTCTGTGTCAGAACCACGCCTTAAAATAGGAAATATATATGGAAAAAATGTGATCGAATTTCATAGATAATATGTAGACTTGGAAGCAAGTGTCGAAATTATTGATCAAATTCGTAACATTTGCAGTATAAATCAAGTTGCTTAGATATCTGATATTTTACTATCCCCTTGGCTTTATTAATCCGGATAACTGAAGGATTGCTCATATATATATATATATATATATATATATATATATATATATATATATATATATATATATATATATATATATATATATATATATATATATAATATATTATATATATATATATATATATATTATATATACATACATACATACATATATGTATATATCTATATTTTATGTATATACATATATATGTATATATATATACATACTGTACATACATACACACACATATATATATATATTATTTATATATATATATATATATATATATATATATATATATATATATATATATATTTTCATGATGCTGCCTTGTAATATGTATATCCTCCTATAATTTTGACATATTTACTTTTTTTCATGTGTTATGTGTAGTGATAATGATTGCTGAAGTGTCATATTTAGTTTGGCATCAGATCTCAAAAGAATTAATGATTAAATAACTTGATAGCGTAATTTAGAATTAATAATACAATTTTAATAGTAATGTAGTTCAGAATAATATCTTTCTTGGTAAAAGCGAAGTATATGAACACGTGTGTGTGTGTGTGTCCAGGAAGGGCTTGTTTCATTTCAATTGTCATCAGTTGAGATAAGAGGGAGCGCTTTGTTTTGGCTAGTGATGACAGGTTTGGGAAAACAAATTCTGATTCGTCCCATACGGCTCGAGACGAGTGATTTCACGTTGTTACATGTTCGAGTCACGTACGCCACTTAGAGAGAAAGAATACGTGTCCTGATCAATTACGTAATGTTTTGTAAGACTGCATTCAAAACGTTTTGCTGGGATGACGTAATTTTCCTTCTAGAAGCTTCTCTCCATTGTCTCTCTAACCCAAAACGCTTTAATGACGTCACCTCCCTGCTTCTAGAACTTTTGTATCTTGTACCCAAAATGCTTTAATGACATCATGTAATTGTTTCACGTTTTACTGGAATTCTAAAATCTGTTTCATTCTGATTTCTGAGACCAGTCGATTTGGTTCCATCTCTCTCTCTCGTTCTTAGAAAGAGATTACTTTTAACGTAGTGTTTTGTGGTCACGTATTAGCATTAACTTTTGAGATCTGAATTTAGTAAATTAATTTAGTTTGTAACGGCACCTGGTAAAAAAGTGTGTTTTGGTGTAACGAAGCTGCAGCAAGTGATTTACAGAGGTTTTCACAAGTTTGTGTAAGGTAATGTGAATTTTACTTATTAATACCATGGTATGATAAGTTAGGAAATTTTTGACCGAGTGAAATCATTATTGATAAATCTTATGTGTAATTTTGTGTGTTTTTCTATATATAATCTCTTTATATTTTCACATTTTTTATGTTTGTGATGTAAGATTTATTTGCGTAGCATTTTAAATATTTCTTGGTATAATTTAACATTGCATACTTGATTTCATTTATTAAGAGTTTCTTTTCAAATCTTGAGTAATTCTTGATAGTTTAAATTTTGCTTGATTAATTTAAATTCCTGATAAAGTTTTTGTGAGTTAGTTTTGTTTCATAATTTAATTCAATAATTAATTGAGTGTTGTGTTATTTTCAAGTAATAATAAATTTTTCAGATTGTGAATTCTAATTAATTGTGAATTCTAATTATAAACTTTGAATTTGAAAATAAATATTTGTATTTAACATTTTTAGAAAAACAGTGTTTCATTTATTGATCACCAGTGAATAGGATTGATTGTGTGTGCATAAGGCAAAGTGATAAACATGTTTTGTTCTTTTAGTTTTGCTAAAGTGAATTAAGACCAGGGAAACAGTTAGAGTTTTTTGATGGAGTGATGCCCTTTTACTCTAGAAGATATCTAGTTTAATTTTTGATACCTCACACATATTCTGATAGACTTAGTTTGATTTTCATGTAATAAATAAGTTTTTCCTAAGGGATCACTGTTACCTTTAGAGTACTCAGTCGTAATAATTAATGTTATGAGAGTTCAGGTATCTGGCTGAAGTGAGGTATATATTTGAATCTTGAGATTAGTTGTGTAGTAACCAGGTATTTGATACGCATCGTGACATAATATTGTTTGGTGCCCAGAGACCCGTGGAACAAAACAAAATATCACTCTGGTTTATGGTTTATACTGGTGGTGTTAGGGATATATTTTGATAGGAGTGACCACATAGTTATTTTTTGCCTTGTATTGTGAATTATTTAGTTGAGTAACTTAGAGAAAATGGCTCTGTTCGATGTTCAGGTTTTAGCAACTCCTTCCATCCAAGAGTTATCTGAATCCAACCTGACTAAGGCACAGTGGATTGCTTTAGCAGTAGCATGTGGGGGTAATGTGTCTAGTGGTATGATAAAGGCACAAATCAAATATATTGCAATCCAAGCACTGATGGACTCTGGTAAAGCAGATGAAGAGTTAGGAGAGGCGCAAGAATTGTTGAATGCAGCAGAGGCAGAATTTACAGATAAACATGAGCAAAAGAAAGAGAAAAGTGATGCAGAAGCAGAGCTTAGATGTATAGAAGCAGAAGAAAATTTGATTAAGCTGAGGATACAGGCTGAAAGAGAGAAAATGCAAGCAGAAAGAGAAAGAGAAGATAGAGAGAAAAGAGAAAGAAAGGAAAGAGTAGAAGAAAAAGCAGCAGAAGAAGAAAGAGAAAGAGCAAAAGAGGAGAGAGAAAGAGCAAAAGAGGAAAGAGAAAGAGCAAGACATGAAAGGGAGATGGAGTTAATAAAAGCTCGATCCACATTACCTGTAACACCATCTAACCCTACTCAAGGTAATTCAGACCCTGTATTTGATGTAGTAAGAGTGCAGAAATTAATTCCAAAATTTACAGAAGAAGCCCCAGATGAGTTTTTTGATCACTTTGAAAAAGTGGCTTCAGGTATGGGATGGCCAGAGGATAAATGGTCGGTCTTGTTACAGAGTGTTCTCATTGGTAAAGGAAGAAGTGCCTATTTAGCCTTATCAGCTGATCAGTGTAAAGAGTACAAGGTACTCAAACACAATGTGCTACAAGTTTACCAGATGACCCCTGAATATTATAATGAAAGATTCAGATCTTTGAGAAAGGATGACAAGATAACTTTCTTGGATTATGCCTACAAAGCAAGAAGATGTTTTAAACGATGGTTGGAGGCTGCTAAAGTTAAATCTATGGACGAACTTGAAGAGTTAGTAGTCCTAGAACAATATCTTAGAGGAATTCCTGAACACATAAGAGCCTATTTAAGAGAGAGAGAGGTTAAAAAACTTGACAAAGCTGCTACATTAAGTGAAGACTTTAATATAATTTCTAGTAAAAGAAATTATAATGTCAAGTACCAGAACCAACAACGCACAGGTTTTTGGTCTCATCCAAATTTCAGGAACATTACAACTGGAACTCCTTCTGGTGGCTATGCCAATACAAAGTCAGGTAACACCCCTCAGCAATTAAATGTTAAATCCTCATCATCCAGTCTGTTCTCAAGACAGATACAGAAGACTAATGTTGTCTGCTACAAGTGTGGAAGAGTAGGACACTACAGTCGAGATTATTATCAGACACAACAGCAGACCAGACCAGTTGGTCAAGTGGTTAAAGGTAACCAGGTGAAGCAAACTACAAAGAGCAGTGTGGGAATGACTGAGACTAAACAAGCAGAGTGTTTAGCAACCAGTGGAAATGTAACTTCAAGCAGTGAGTGGCTGAGCAGCTTGGAGGCTTTTAAGCCATATATCTATGAAGGTACACTGACAACTCAAGGAGGAAGTGTGCAAGTACCAGTCAAAGTATTACGTGATACGGGGAGTAACCATAGTGTGGTAGTTCGTGGTGCTCACCCACAGTTGGAGAAGAATCCCACCGGAGATTCAGTTATTTTGAAGGGTACAGGAGGAGAAAAGGTAACTCCTATATGCCGCTTGCATTTGTCCTGTGAATTGGTGACAGGAAATGTTGATTTTGCTGTAATGGACTCACTAGCTGTTGAAGGTGTACATGTTTTACTGGGTAATGAAGTTGGTGGTGTACCATTTGTTCCTTGTCCTAAAGTGACAGACAAACCGTTAAGGGTTAGTCCTACGGTAGATTTAGAGAAGAAAAACCCCCACCTGTTTCCAAGTTGTGCAACTACCAGTAGTATGAAGAGAACAATGTCTGCAAGTGAAGATACTGAGGATTTACCTGCACCAGAAGAATCAAGTGACGGATCTTTAAGCTTAGAAGAGCTGTTCCAGGAAAGTGAAGTTTCCCCTAGTGTTAGTAATGAAGAGATTTCCCAAGAAGAAGAGGATCCTGTTGTTATTGAAGAGACTCCGAGTAGTCAAAGTGTTCCTGAAGATAGTAGTGAAACTACAGAAACAGAGTTAGCAGATATGGAGAGTTCAGCCCTTGAAGTTGGTCAAGTGACAAGAGAGAAGCTAATGAAATTGCAGAAGAGGGATACAACGTTGGCTGATTCTTTCTTCAGAGTTGTTGATCAAGAAGAAATGCAACAAACCTCCACCTGTTATTATCTAAAGGAAGGATTGCTAATGAGGAAACATCGACCTGCAGATATACCAGGAAATGCTGAATGGGGTGAATATCATCAAATTTTGATTCCATATCCATTGAGGAAACAAGTTGTAGCAGTAGCGCACGAGTCTGGACATATGGGAATCAGGAAGACTATTGAGAAGATTATGAAGTATTTTTTCTGGCCTGGACTTCATAAGGACGTTAGCAGATTTTGCAGTGTGTCACACATGCCAGATAGCTGGAAAACCGAATGAAACCATTCAGGAAGCACCCCTACAACCCATAGAAGTTAGAGAAGAACCCTTTAGCAAGGTAATTATAGATGTGGTTGGGCCTCTTCCGAAAACAAAGAAAGGAAATGAATGTCTATTAACATTAATGTGTCCAGTGACTAGGTATCCTAAGGCGATTCCTGTAAGAAGTATAAGCGCAAAGGTAATTGCTGAGAAGTTGGTGGAGTTTTTCTCCAAGTTTGGAATACCAGAAATTGTGCAAAATGATAAAGGAATGAACTTTACTTCAAAATTATTCCAGGATGTGATGAACTTGTTAGGAGTAAAGCAACAATTATCAACTGCTTATCATCCAGAGACTCAAGGAGCCTTGGAAAGGTTCCACCAGACATTGAAAAGTATGTTAACCAAGTATTGTAATGAATCAGGAAGTGCTGGTTTACCTTTAATGTTATTTGAAGTTAGGAATGCTTATCAAGAAAGCATGGGATGTTCACCAAATGAAATGATTTTTGGTCGAGACATTATAGGTCCATTGAAGATTCTTGCAGAGAATTGGGAAGAAAATCAAGAGGAAATCCAAGGAGAATATGTGAAGAACTTGAGGAAAAGATTAAGAGAAATTAGAAAATTCTCTTTAGAAAATTTGAAAATAAGTCAAGAGAAAATGAAAAGAAAATATGATGCTAAGACTAAGCTAAGAAATTTTAGTATTGGACAGCAAGTTCTAGTGTTCTTACCAGTGACAAGATTTCCCCTTACCAATAAGTTTCAAGGTCCTTATAGGATAATAGAGAAGTTAAGTGATCGAACATATGTGATTGAAACACCAGGAAGAAGAAAACGACAGAGGAAGATACATGTGAATCTTTTGAAACCTTACTTCTCAGAGACTAAAACTGAAACAGTGTCAATAACACAGACAACTTCATTCACAGAGGACGATGATGGCTACGAATTGGGAGCTGAAAACAAGATGAACAATTCTTCAATAATAGAAAATTTGGAAGATAAACTAAAACATCTGAGTGTTGAGCAAAGTAGTGAATTAAGTGCAGTGATTCAAAGTTTCCCTGAAATTTTTGCAGATGTACCTAGGCGTACCAATCTGACAAAGCATGAGATAAAGATCAGAGAAGATGGAAAACCTTTTAAAATGAGAGCTTATCGTTTATCACCTTTTCATCGAGATGTTTTGAAGAAAGAAGTTGAATATTTGTTGCAGCATGGATTAGCAGAACCCAGTTCAAGTCATTATAGTTCTCCTTGTGTGTTAGTGAAGAAACCAGATGGCTCATTTAGGATGTGTACTGATTATAAGAAACTGAATTCCATCAGTGTGGCTGACAATTATCCCTTGCCTCTTATTGATCAATTACTTGATAATATTGGGCAAGCCAAATTTGTTTCCAAGACAGACTTGTTGAAAGGATATTATCAAATTCCCTTAGATGAGAATGTTAAGTTGCTGTCAGCTTTCATTACTCCTTTTGGACTGTATCAATACACTGTTTTGCCGTTTGGTCTGATGAATGCACCTGCAACATTCCAGCGAGTGATGGATCAACTACTAGGTTCAATAGAAGGAGTGTATGTATACCTTGATGACATTGTGATTTATTCTAATACATGGGAAGAACATCTGAAGATATTAAGAAAAGTGTTCAAGAAACTACGGGAAGCCGGACTAACAATCAACTTACAAAAAACTGAGTTTGGAAAGGCAACTGTACAGTATCTAGGATTTGAAGTTGGAAAAGGCCTTCTTCCTCCTATTGATGCTAATGTAGAAAGTATCTGTAAGGCTACCCCTCCTGCTACGAGGAAACAGCTACAAAGATTTTTGGGCATGGCTGGATTTTATCGCCGATTCTGTCCAAATTTCTCAGCCGTAGTAGCTCCATTAACTGACTTAACCAGTCCTAAAAGAAAGTTTGTTTGGACTCCAGAATGTCAAGAATCATTTGAGAAGGTTAAAGCCATATTAACTTCAAGACCAGTGCTTCAAGCTCCAGACTTCAATAAAAAGTTTGTGATACAAGTTGATGCATCCGACTGTGGAATTGGAGCTGTTCTACTTCAAGAAGATGACAACAGAATCTTCCATCCAGTATGTTTCATGTCTTCAAAGTTGAAAAAGCACCAGAAAACTTACTCAACAATCGAAAAAGAAACATTAGCATTAATCACAGCATTGAAAAAGTTTGAAGTGTATGTGAACTGACCTAGGAATGAAGAAATTTTAGTGTTGTCGGATCACAACCCAACCTCATTCATCAATAAGATGAAAAATAATAATATGAGACTGACCAGGTGGTCTTTATGCCTGCAACCATATAATGTAAAAGTTAAACACATTTCAGGAAAAGATAATATCATAGCAGATTATTTATCCCGTTGTGAATCGTTGGATTCAAACCCGGGATAAGTAATCTTCTGGGGGGAGGAATTTCATGATGTTGCCTTGTAATATGTACATCCTCCTATAATTTTGACATATTTACTTTTTTTTTCATGTGTTATGTGTAGTGATAATGATTGTTGAAGTGTCATATTTAGTTAGGCATCAGATCTCAAAAGAAGTAATGATTAAATAACTTGATAGCATAATTTAGAATTAATAATACAATTTTAATAGTAACGTAGTTTAGAATAATATCTTTCTTGGTAAAAGCGAAGTATATGAACACGTGTGTGTGTGTGTGTCCAGGAAGGGCTTGTTTCATTTCAACTGTCATCAGTTGAGATAAGAGGGAGCGCTTTGTTTTGGCTAGTGATGACAGGTTTGGGAAAACAAATTCCGATTCGTCTCATACGGGCTCGAGACGAGTGATTTCACGTTGTTACATGTTCGAGTCACGTACGCCACTTTGAGAGAAAGAATACGTGTCCTGATCAATTACGTAATGTTTTGTAAGATTGCATTCAAAACGTTTTGCTGGGATGACGTAATTTTCCTTCTAGAAGCTTCTCTCCATTGTCTCTCTTTTTAAAAATGCTTTAATGACGTCACCTCCTGCTTCTAGAACTTTTGTATCTTGTACCCAAAATGCTTTAATGACATCATGTAATTGTTTCACGTTTTACTGGAATTCTAAAATCTGTTTCATTCTGATTTCTGAGACCAGTCGATTTGGTTCCATCTCTCTCTCTCGTTCTTAGAAAGAGATTACTTTTAACACAGTGTTTTGTGGTCACGTATTAGCATTAACTTTTGAGATCTGAATTTAGTAAATTAATTTAGTTTGTAATGGCGTCTGGTAAAAAAGTGTGTTTTGGTGTAATGAAGCTGCAGCAAGTGATTTACAGAGGTTTTCACAAGTTTCTGTAAGATAACGTGAATTTTACTTATTAATACCATGGTATGATAAGTTAGGAAATTTTTGACCGAGTGAAATCATTATTGATAAATCTTATGTGTAATTTTGTGTGTTTTTCTATATATAATCTCTTTATATTTTCACATTTTTTATGTTTGTGATGTAAGATTTATTTACGTAGCATTTTAAATATTTCTTGGTATAATTTAACATTGCATACTTGATTTCATTTATTAAGAGTTTCTTTTCAAATCTTGAGTAATTCTTGATAGTTTAAATTTTGCTTGATTAATTTACATTCCTGATAAAGTTTTTGTGAGTTAGTTTTGTTTCATAATTTAATTCAAGAATTAATTGAGTGTTGTGTTATTTTCAAGTAATAATAAATTTTTCAGATTGTGAATTCTAATTAATTGTGAATTCTAATTATAAACTTTGAATTTGAAAATAAATATTTGTATTTAACATTTTTAGAAAAACAGTTTTTCATTTATTGATCACCAGTGAATAGGACTGATTGTGTGTGCATAAGGCAAAGTGATAAACATGTTTTGTTCTTTTAGTTTTGCTAAAGTGAATTAAGACCAGGGAAACAGAGTTTTTTGATGGAGTGATGCCCTTTTACTCTAGAAGATATCTAGTTTAATTTTGATACCTCACACATATTCTGATAGACTTAGTTTGATTTTCATATAATAAATAAGTTTTCCTAAGGGATCACTGTTACCTTTAGAGTACTCAGTCGTAATAATTAATGTTATGAGAGTTCAGGTATCTGGCTGAAATGAGGTATATTTTTGAATCTTGAGATTAGTTGTGTAGTAACCAGATACTTGATACGCATCGTGACATTATATATATATATATATATATATATATATATATATATATATATATATATATATATATATATATATATATATATATATATATATATATAATATAATATATATATATATCTAACAGATAATTAATATGTTTTATAGAGGTGCTTCCTTACTGCCAGAAGATATGGCAGACGACATTGACGCCATATTTGCTCGAATCGGCTTCGGCTACTGGCAACTGATTGCAACCGCTGCAGCTAATTTAGGTAAGCGGTATATTTTCCTGTCTCTGGGGACCTTCGAGAAAGTTATTTGCCGGGTACCGGCTCTTTTGGTTGTAGCGTTACGTATGTTTCATAAGTTAGTGCAATCAGGGGCGTTTTACCACTTAAACCATTGTATCCTAAAGACGATGCATCTCATTAATCGATGTGTTGAGGAGGTTCAAATTTTGCAAGAGCTACTGAATTTGACAGCCTCGAGCTTTCTTAAGTTTCCAAGTATGTTCTCCATTATAATTTTCACTCCTTTGATCACTGCTGGCCTCTTAATATACGATAATGTAGGCTTTGGCAGCTAACTAAAGTAACAATATAAATCACTCCAGTTTTTAGTTTTCTGAAAAGAAAACTATTGTGCCGGCTTTGTCTGTCCGTCCACACTTTTTTCCTGTCCGCCCTTAGATCTTAAAAACTACTGAGGTTAGAGGGCTGCAAATTGGTATGTTGATCATCCACCCTCCAACCATCAAACATACCAAATTGCAGCTCTCTAGCCTCAGTAGTTTTTATTTTATTTAAGGTTAGAGTTAGCCATAATCGCCCATCTGGCAACGATATAGGCCAGGCCACCACCTGCCCGTGGTTCAAGTTTCATGGGCCGCGGTTCATACAGTATTATACCGAGACCACCGAAAGATAGATCTGTTTTCGATGGCCTTGATTATACGATGTACAGGAAACTCGATTGCCCGAAGAAACTTCGGCGCATTTTTTACTTGTTTATTTATTAAAAATCCTTTTAATTTTTGTTACATCTTTGGGGATATTATTATACAGTAATTATAACCCTTAACCTCCCTTTTCATTTCTTCTTTATAGTGAATTTATTAAAAGTAGTGTTATCAGATGTTTATTTACTTCATTCTCACAAAAAGGATGAAACGTTTGATAAGTAAATGTTACCATGAATATGTATGCCTGATTTTCAATTATATAATTGCATCCTTTAAGTAAGTAAATATCAGGTAATATATGCAACCGTGTATACATACTTTAGATTAGAGAACTGTCGCAAAAGTTATGATTGGTCCGAGTTTCATATTTCGTTATCTACTTTATAAAGACTACATAATGGTGATTAGCAGACGATACGAATATTGCGCATTCCGGTTGCTACAAAGTTCTTATGCGGCACTCGATCGCCGTTAGCCTGCTAGTAATGACCCAGTGGATATTTTCTTGATACCCCAAAACAAATATTCTACAAGGCTTGCTTGGTAATGTTGTTAAGGGTTAATTGTTATTGTTATTTCTGCTGTAGCTACAGCCGCCCTCGCGCCAGCTCTCATTGGATCTACCTTGACAAATGCCCAGGTTCAGTACAGGTGTCAGGAGACGGGGACACTGTGAGTACAATACCACTGATTCTTCATTTCGTTACACGTACAAAAATAAGAATATTAATGGTAAAGGGGTTGGGATTAATGAATTTATTTATGAATATATGAAATGAATGAAACAACCTTCCAGGTAGTTGATCGCTGGTAAACAAACTGTTCAAATTTTTCGTTCTAAGAAATACCACAGAGGGCTTCGACAATGGCTGCAGCCGGAGTAGTGAGCTTGTCATTGATATGCAAACCGTCTCCAACACAACTCAGCAGACTCCAACTATTTGTATGTAGATGAATCAGCGTAACGCCTAAGTATTGCTAAGAATGCATTGTATTTGTTGCTTAAAATTATGAACTTTCTTCCAGACACTCTCTAAGTAGAGCTTCACATGAAAGATTTCGTCACTAAACAGTCTCAAGCTTATGATAACTAAAGTTTTAAATCGCATGACAAGATAGTTTTTTCACGAAAAAAAGTAAGTCTAACAATATACAAAATAAATTTGACGAAGGAGAAGTTAATAAATGATCTATCTGTATTGCAGATGAGACGTCAAATAGTGTTTCAAATACCTCGTGTTCCTCCTGGGAATACGACACTTCCGTTTTCACTTCAACCATTACAATGGAGGTTAGAGTCTTCGAGCGTATTTTTCGACTTCCAAGGAACCGATCATTTTGGAAATGACTTTTATGCTCCATTTATAGATAAATCCTATTTGTACTTTTAATGCATAAAATAAGAATTGTACAAGTATCTTTTTGAATAAAAATTATAGAGAATATATAAAATAAACTATTAATGAATAGGTATTTAGAAAGGGCTCACAGTCTTCATTATGAATCATGATTACTTGTACTTAGTAATAAATGAAATCAAAGAAATACACTGAAAATATGAGAAAAAAACCGAGTTACTGATTCATAAAAAGGTTAAGTTTACTGTACAGTAGCTACTCCTATTTCTCACGAATGAGACTACCTAACAGCGCTAACTGGTACTTTTACATTCAGTGGGGACTCATCTGTGAGGATGCTTGGCTCTCCTCGCTCTACCAGATGGTCATCTGTGCTGGATGTATGATGGGTGACGTTGTTGGAGGCGCCTTTGGAGACAGGTATATCTCTGTTGCAACTTAGCTTGAAAAAGAGATTAAGGGCAGTAAACAAAGCATGTGCCTCACTGTTGTCATGTTCCATTTGTAGGTTTTTCTTTCTTTCTGTCGGCTGTAATTTTACTCTAGTGTCCTTATCTTATTTCTCCAGGAAAACTGGCTTTGATTTTCCTCATCTGCGAGAAATAATGATTGTACACAGAGCTTCATTGCTGTTTATACTGAGTTTATACAAGGACACAGTTCGATACTATGCTTACGCTGGACATGATGACTGTCAAACACTCGAGGGCTCAAAATATGCCTTCTAATTTGAGCAAAATTATTGAACACTTACCAAATGAAAGCCATAACGATGGTGAAGTATTACCTTACAACACCTCTTAACACTATAAATAAGATAATATTTGTTAATATAACCATTGCAAATCAAACTAATTCTTTATTATCATTATTCCAGGATAGGTCGTACAGCAACTTTGCGATATGGGTCCCTTGTGGTAGTAGCGGCTGCTCTAGGCATAGGGCTGCTCCCAATTTATTCGTTAGTGCTTGTCTGCAGGTTCGCCTTAGGCCTTACGCTGTCAAGCATTATGTATCCTACCTTTAATTTAGGTAATGTACAGTTTGTAATGTTATAAAAATATCAGATCAGTTTTTACTAGGATGTTTGAGCTTTAGTCCTCTGGTCTAAAGAAAGACTGCAGAATATTCTTATTATTTAAGCAACGATTTACCTTCATTTATATTGTCTGTATACACTGGATGCATATCATATCTGACAGTTTTTCTATTCACACTTGTGATAAGAACACTTGAATAGCACGTCAGCTTTGCAACTTTGGAAGAGTTGATTTTGCCATGGTTACAAAAAGACTAATAATTGATTTTGGGTATTCTGACAAAACTAGGCATCAAAACTTCTTGGATAAAAGCACAATGAAATTTTGAATTGAATAGTTGGCATATTTTTGTGGACAACAATTATTGTTGGATAATATTATAACTGCTTTATTTAGAGACAACAGACCGAAGTGATATCCAGGTTTCTCTAGCACAAACTATGGACTATGCTTTCTGTGTCAACATATGGCAATAGTGCTCTTAATGGTTTCTTCATATGTGCTATTTAATGACGGTTGGTACTATTATAATTCACTTGAACCTTGAAGTGGGCTATGTATCTGCAGTATCCTATTTGGAAGTTGCACGTAGCAACAACACTTGTTGGTTCTTAACTATTTTATCAGCATTGCACAAAAGAACCAATAACCCCGTCCAGACGTTTAGCTCCTTATTAGTTTGGGATACAGTAATCCCCCAATAATGTGGATTGTCATTATCCAATACTCGACATTATCCGAAAAACCCGGACCAAGGCCCTAAAGATATATATGATATATACAAATTTTAAAAAAATTTAAAAAACAACCCTCTGATGGTTGGTAATGCTAAGTGGTCTCACAAAAATGTTGGTAACACTGCCTACACTCAAACAGACTGAGAAAGGGTTTTGGGGGGTGAGGGAGGCCTCGAGAAGTTTCCAAGGTGAGTTGGGTGGGTCGGATGGCTGGACACCATGGGAGAGGATGACAGTGTGGAGAGAGGGAGAGAGAACAACAATTGAGGTATGTTTACAATGAACAGTAACACACACTTATTACATTTTTATTTTTATTTCATGCTACAGTATTTTTACTGTATTTTTTACTGTATTTTCTCTTTTTTTTTTCAAACCAAAAGATAAACACAATTGTGTGCGTAGGGTACGAGAGAGAGAGAGAGAGAGAGAGAGAGAGAGAGAGAGAGAGAGAGAGAGAGAGAGAGAGAGAGAGAACAGCTGCTGAGATGACTTAACAGCAATAATAAAATATTCCCTTGCATACTGTTATGTGTGATAATCATACTTAGAGTCAACTATAATTATAATGAAATTTGGTACAGTGAATCAAGCAGAGAAAAAAAATGGCAACTCGTACATACATATGCATGCATCCATTTTATTAATGGAATTATTATTTTTATTTTTGTACATAAATGTAAAACGGGTATGCAAAAGTAAACTAACATAGTTAAAGTTCAATCCCCCAGAATTGCAAAACAGCTGTTTCCCAATTTGTTTGTTTACATCATACTCGATGTTGTTTAAGTCACTTCTTTGGTAAGTGGTTGTTAATTATAAGAGATTTTATGAAATGTTACATAAGCCATAACTTTGGTAATCTCTTTTCAAAGCCTAGCCTAGTACCAAAAATGAAATTAAATTTGTTCGGTTTGTAATACAGTGTTTGAGCATTACATTACAACACCATGTTTACATCTTTAGTGCATATGGAATTTCTCGACGACGAAATTCCATATGCACTAAAGATGTAAACATGGTGTTGTAATGTAATGCTCAAACACTGTATTGCAAACCGAACAAATTTAATTTCATTTTTGGTACTAGGCTAGGCTTTGAAAAGAGATTACCAAAGTTATGGCTTATGTAACAATTCATAACATCTCTTATAATTAACAACCACTTACCAAAGAATTGACTTAAACAACATCGAGTATAATGTAAACAAACAAACTGGGAAACAGCTGTTTTGCAATTCTGGGGGATTTAACTTTAACTATGTTAGTTTACTTTTGTTTATCCGTTTTACATTTATGTGCAAAAATGAAAATAATAATTCCATTAATAAAATCGTTTCTTTTAGCAGCTAACGGATTATTCTCCTAATTCTTTCACTAGCAGGCTCAATCAGCTGATTCCAAGAACGTAAACATTACAAATGACAGGATGATCGTTTTTTCTGTACATATTATGACGATGATATAACAAGATAATAATACCGTATAAATGGATTCTGAAAGTAAAATAGCAGTTTCATTACCATTACCTTTATCTTAAATACAGCTGTAATAGCAACTGACTTATGCACATGGATACTGTGAGGGTAGTACTCTACCTAGGCTAGCCTAGGACAATAGTTCACACATACACATTTTGTATCTCATGTATGGTAATAAAATATGGTAACAACTGATAAGAAAGTTGCTGTATAAAAATACGTTATTGGTCATAAAACCATGATAGGCTGTGGGTAAACACAGGTAGGCTGCCTGCCTACTGAAATGTGTCATTTATGAGAGAGAGAAAAAGGTGTTGCATTTTTTTTTAAAGTATAACCATGATAGGCTGTGGGTAAACACAGGTAGGCTGCCTGCCTACTGAAATGTGTCATTTACGAGATAGAAAAAGGTGTTGCATTTTTTTTCAAAGTATATTTTGTTACAAATGTGGGGAAAAAAAGGTAGATATTTGCCTTTTGCATAAAGTTTTCAGTTTAAAGTGTGATGGTTGTTTTTTAAAAGTATACTGAGTGTTTACAGTTATGTGGTATTGACAAGGTTAGGTGAGGACAGGTATGTAGTTGCCCTTAAACTTACCCCTACATTTTTCAACTCGCCATTATCTGGATTTCAGCAATATCTGATGCACCCTTGGCTCTATTTATATGTATAATTAAAGAATGCTGTAATAGGATTTGTGTGTTTGTGTGTAACGGTCCATGCAAAGGTGTTTGTTTTGAAAATACACTTATACCTAAATATCATTATGATGGAATTTTGATGGCATCATGATAAATTTATTGTAATTTTCATATTTAAATTATCTCACACGCTGGTACAACTGAATCTGAGAGTACAATAGTCGTAGAAATGAATTCTGGAGTATCATAAATATTTTCAGTTTGGAAATCCGGGAAAAATCAATAGAGTTTGACCACTCATGAGATTTGACTCAAAACAAGTTTCTTAGACTGTTGTTTTAAGCTAAAAAAAAAATAAAGAATATACAAATTCAGTTCAATTAAGCTAAAAAAATAAAGATTCAACATCATTGACATGCTTCTACTGTAGGTAAGTTTCATGAAATTACTAAAACAAAATCTAACCTGACTGATTTCCTTTGTGCTAGTGATAGAGACAACACCGACTTCGAGACGCACAGTCGTTGGGATGATTCTGTGTTCTCCCTTTAGTGTCAGTGTCGTGATCTTCACTGGTCTTGGCTACTTCTTGAGAGATTGGAGGACTCTCCACTTGGCGTCGTCCATATTTGCTTTTTTGCTGCTTCCTGTAAGCTGGTAAGTGAAGTCAATAACATGGGGTGGCAATCTTCTTACCGAGCGTGTGACCGCAAGCGGCCATATTGAAACACCCAATCCAGCACAATGTATGCTACTGTGGTCATGAAGTACTAAGGCAATACATTGCTTTTTTCCCTCTCGAATTAATGTAAGAAAATGTTATTTTATTAGTACAATATATCTTGAAATGTCAATATTCTGAGGTCTACTGTAGTGAGGTTGAAACAAAGAATTTTGCATTGTAATGTGTACATATCGCAAATATTGAAAAACCAAGTACAATTTGATTTGGGAAATGTGTATAAATACAAATAAGTATAAATTCTCTTTTAACTAAGAACAGGAAAACCATAAATGTTAATTTATATGGGGTAAAGCATTTTGTATAAAACGATCACCCATTTTAGTCTGTATAAACCTACAATATCAGAAAATCTAATACAACCTGATCAGAACGGTCTATTCCCTTATTGAACGATCATCAGTCTATATGCATATAAATAGAGAACTATATTCCCCTTTAACCCAAAAAAAATGAAACGATTTATATCAAACAATCGGTAATCTATATACATTACATACAAATAAGTCATTCGAAATATTACTTGTAACGAATGCTAAAATGTTTATTTATGCTGGGCAATCAGTAATATATATATATATATATATATATATATATATATATATATATATACATTATATTTATACAAATGAATATATATATATATATATATATATATATATATATATATATATATATATATACATTATATTTATGCATACAAATGAATAGTTCTGTATACACTTTTACACACACACACACACACACACACACACACACACACATATATATATATATATATATATATATATATATATATATATATATACATATATTATGCATACAAATAAATAGTTCCATATACTTTCAAAATGCACACACAACATGGAGCAACGTTACACCATCAAATTTTGTGTTAAATAGTTCTTATAGGCTACAAACCAAACAAGACGCTTATGGAATGTTAAATATATATATATGGGGATGAACAGATAGGCATAGTTCCAATACTCAAAATCGGTGGTTTAACAGCAACGTTTTTTATGTAAATGAACAGGTTGAGGATTAACCCAGATCTGGAGCACTCCCAGGGGCTCATTCACATTGAATCGGTTCCTCAGGGTCAAACCGTCAATAAGGAATATTACCTTACTGTTCTGAAAAGGTTCAGGGAGAAGATGAGGAAGAAGAGGCCTCAGCAGTGGAAGAGTGGCCAGTGGTGGTTCCACCAGGACAATGCCCCATGCCACAAGTCAATGCTGGTGACCACCTGCATGGCCGACAGGGTAATGAAAGTGGTACAACACCCACCCTACAGCCCTGACCTAGCCCCTTGCGACTTCTCCCTGTTCCCACGCATGAAAGACAGCCTCTGGGGAACCAGATTCCAGTCAACAGAGGAGCTGAAAGAGGCATCGGAAAGTTACCTGAAGGGACAACTGAAAAAGGACTTGAGGAGGTCTTTCAGGTTTGGGAGAGACGCATGCAGAAGTGTGTAGCTGCGAGAGGCAATTATAATGAAGGAGACAAAGTTGTGTAAGCTTATGAAAATAGTGTCTCTCCTGACATTTTCTCATTACTTATTGAACATACTTGTATATATATATATATATATATATATATATATATATATATATATATATATATATATATATATATATATATATATATATATATATATATATATATATATATATATATATATATATATATATATATATTGGTATAGCTCGTATTGTGCTTCCCCTAATGTTAAAGCCTAGTACTAATGAGAGATGTTGTTCAGGCGTCCTGTATAATTCACTGGGTACCCAAGAAACAATTCTCTCACGAGGCACAATAATTTCCCTCCTTCAGGAGATTACTCTGTCGCTTCCTTTCTGGTGAAGCCCCAAACAGTCCCTTTCTCTTCTTCCTCCATTTATCGGAAACATTCCCTCGAAAGCCTTTGATGCTCTTCGTTTAGTCTTTTCCCTCGATGTCAAGAACGTCTCTCTCTCTCTCTCTCTCTCTCTCTCTCTCTCTCTCTCTCTCTCTCTCTCTCTCTCTCCTTGTTTTGATACAATCTCAAACTATTCCAGTTTTTATCAGATAAATGTCGTTATTTCCTTTAATTTTTCTTTAATTCTTCTCTCTCTCTCTCTCTCATTCGTTTGATGCAATCTTGAACTATTTCAGTTTTTATCTGATGAATTTTATAATTTCCTTTAATTTTTCTGTAATATTCTTCTCTCTCTCTCTCTCTCTCTCTCTCTCTCTCTCTCTCTCTCTCTCTCTCTCTCTCTCTCTCTCTATATATATATATATATATATATATATATATATATATATATATATATATATATATATGTGTGTGTGTGTGTGTGTGTGTGTATATATATATGTGTGTGTATATATAGTGTATGAGTATATATACAGTATATATATATACACATATAGAGCATCAGTCACTGGAGTGGCGATCTCCCTGTCGAGTGCGTGACCTCGGGCAGCCATATTGAAAGGTCTCGGTCCAGCTCACAGTACTATACTTTATTACTATTATTTGTTTTACTATTATTATTATTTATTATTATTTATTATTATTATTATTATTATTATTATTATTATTATTATTATTACTTGATCCAACTTCACAGAGAAAAATTACGTTACAAAAACAGGTTGGTCTAAGCACTCCAACCATTGTGGTCAAGGCCTAAGCATCTGCTCTTGGATCTAAGCAGTGTTCAGCATAAATGGTTCTGGTAAATTACAGGACTTTCTTTGCATATAGTCACTAAACACTAACTAAACAATAATGTATAATCACTAAACACTAACATTCACAATACACTGACACTCACTAAACACTTACACTTACTATACACTCACACTCACTAGACACTCCCACTTACTATACACTCACACTCAAGAACACTAAACATTCACTGAATACTCAACACTCACTAGGCACTCATAAAACACTAAACACTCATAGAACACTAGACAATCACTAAATATTCACTGTACCCCAAACACTCGGTAAACATTCACTAAACACTCACTTAATCCTAAACATTCATTAAACACTAGACATTCACTAAGCATTTACTCATCATCCACTATACACTAAACATTCTCTAAGTACTCACTATACACTAAACACTCACTAAATATTCACTAAGCATTCACTATACACTTAACACTCACTAAACCCTAACCACTCATTAAACACTAAATACTCACTAAACCCTAAATGCTCATTAAATCCCTAAACACTCATTAGGCACTGAACAGTCAATGAACATTCACTAATCACTCACTAAACACTTACACACTAAACAGTCACTAAACACTAGTTTTCACAAGATATTCACTAAACACTCACTAAACATTCATTGAATACTTACTAAACATTCACTAAACCCTAAACACTCACTAAACATTCAATGAATACTTACACACTAAACATTCACTGAATACGTACACACTAAACATTCACTAAGCACTAACATGCACTAAACCTTCACTAAACCCTAAACACTCACTAAACACTTACACATAAAACATTCACTAAACCTTAAACACTCACTAAACATTCACTAAATCCTAAACACTCACTAAACATTCACTGAATACTTACACACTAAACATTCACTAAACACTAACATTCACAAGACATTCACTAAGCAGTCACTAAATATTCACTGAATACTTACACACTAAACATTCACTGAATTCTTGCACACTCAACATTCAATAACATTCACAAAATATTCACTGAACCCTAACACTTGCTAAACATTCACTGAATACTTACCCATTAACATTCATTAACATTCACAAAACATTCACTAAACCCTAAACAAACATTCACTAAATACTTACTCATAAACATTAACTAAAAACTTACTAAACCCTGAACATTCGCTAAACACTTACTGATTAAACATTAACAAAAAAAATTCACAACCGCACTAATCCCCTGTTCAATTTGCGGGTTACCAGACCTTTAAAGATGGCTGCAAGGCTTTTTTTTATAGTACTGGTATAGAGATCGCAACTCCTGGTAAACTGTATACCTACCTCTATAGGTATAAATGATATAGCATCGTGCCAAGTTAATAGTTTAAGGGCACGGGTGTAGCCTAGACTAACAAACTTCATTTTCTTGCTATCACCAATCAGTTGTACTGTACATAACGTTTGATGAAAACTTATACAAACCAGGGTTTGTTACTTATAAAAATGCGGCTATTTCTACTCTGAATCGAACGGCAAAAGTTGTTTTCTACGCTTTGTTTATATCGTCCTGAAATACTCTCGCCAAGTGTGACGTTTAATAATTTCGTTGAAAAACCTCATTCCATAAAATGCGTCTCTGCAAACAATTCTAACGCTGCCTTCACATGTCTAAAACTAAAACGTCGATGGCATAGACAATAAACTACAAGCCTACCTACTACAAAGAACTCTGAATAACTGACAAAATACAGCTGGTGAACTTCGTTAGCACAGGGGTTCCCAACCTTTTTGTTCTTCTGTTCCCTTGAGCATTTTTACAGATTCCTGTGTACCCCTAAAAATTGCGAATGAAAAAGAAAAACAATGAAATTGATATTGTGATATAATTTTATTATGAAATCTCTTTGTGTAGAGTAAAGCTTTGCTTACTGAAATGAAGAAATTAAGAAAAAAGACACGACATTGTGCAATCTCAGTGCGGATTACATCATGTATTGCGCAGTACCGGCTATTCTCTCTGATCCAATGTAACCCCTGAAGAGTACAAATGTACCACGGGGGGTACATGTACCACAGGTTGGGAACCCCTGCGTTAGCACATCAAGTAACCTTTAGGCCTAGACCTACTTACTCTTAAGCGTTTTTAATAATGAGCAAGAATTTTTTATATGTGGCACTATAATAAAAATGATGCTCTGGTTTCAAAATTGTTGTCGCCACTGCACTCATGTGCCACAGTAGCCTACTTTGCTGAAAATGTAATGCGTTAACAGAGAAAGCGTATCTACTGCTAACAAAACATGTGACGCTTAAGAATATGGGCATTTAAAATTCAGTATGGTTTGCTTACCCGTGAGATGTTATTCCATTTTCTCTGAAGAAATTCCTGAGTCCATTTTTGCAATTACACGCTGCACGATGTACAATTGTGAAGATAATGAACGAAAAAATCGTAAGACCCACTAAGCACCTATTCAATTCTTGCGGTTCCCGGCCCTTTGAAGGTAATCATACCATTTGGCTGCAAGGCTCCTCGGCTGCAAGCAGCGCCGCCCTTGTGGCTGCACACCAAACTACGTTGTGATACTATGCGGATATCTTCAGTTACCATTATTAATGACCGCCTATCGTCTAAACAGTGTTAAAGTTTGTGCCCTACGTCAACCTGGACTGAGATAAAGAAGCAAGGGAGCTAACAAGAGAAATGTTTACAATGCACTTTCACGAGAATTAAATTACTATAAACAACTAACAAAATAACTAGGTCGACAGTGAATATCAGTACCCTGTTTAAGTATGAATAGTGCTGTAGTAGATAGACGGTCAGTTCTGATAGATTCTTATAATAAAAAAAAAATGGAACAGTAATCAAATTTCAGTGATTTACAGTACGAGAAACTAGCTTCATAGATTATCCTGTATGTTCATTTTGTGAGAGAGAGAGAGAGAGAGAGAGAGAGAGAGAGAGAGAGAGAGGGGGGGAGGGGGAATAATTTTGGTCTCCAAGGTTGTCCTATACATGAAAGGCGAATTGCGCTAGAAAAGTTTGCGTATGACTTTAAATAAGTATGAACTTTTGAATCCACTTAAATTATATGTTTTTCCCCTTTTTGCAATAATAATAAAGGCGTCTGTTTTACAACCAACCTTTACAAGTTGTCGGATCTTCATTCAGTCGCATTACTGAATTCAGAATCTATAATAACCTGATGGTAGTAACAGTCTAAAATAGCCATTAATCAAACCTTCTGTCCCGAAAATCGGTAAACATGAAGCTGTGCAAAATAATAATAAGCTTTATTACTGAGAGTTGATAATATTGTCTTAAAACAGGGTTGTAGACGAGTCTCCAAGATGGCTTGCCCAAAAGGGTTACCTGGAGGAGGCGAAGGACGTGCTGAAGAAAGCTGCTAGGTATAATGGCGCAACCCTTCCACCAACAGAGGAGCTGGATAAAATCATGCAGAAGTTAGCCGCTGTAAGTCAAGCATCCTTTGAGTTCACTACTAAAACCGAGGGAAGATGTTGAACATAATACTGTTCTCCAAAGGCTACCGAGAAATGTCTATTGATCTTTGGGCCGACTGTAACCCTAAAGCGAGTCCAGATTACTATATACGAGAAATTATTTTGGAATCAGCACGCAGTTAAATGATGCTGGAATCACAATTACATTTAAATTTTTATTGGAACCTTTAAGTAAATCAAATTAGTTGTGCAAATTTATGAAATTTCAGTAATTTTGTGACTTAAGCAAGAAATGTTATCTTAAAATTCGTAAGACTAGGTTTTTATAATAAATGTGTTAGAGATAAATCTAACATCACTAAATAATTAAGATGATTTTCTTTAATTTTTACTGTGGACTTAATCAGGATTCTGAGCAAACGTCAGCCGAATCGAAAAATTCTTCACTAGGAGATCTAAAGCTGATCTTCAGCAATAGGCCTATGGCAGCCATAGTAATAATCACTCCACTGACCTGGTTTCTAATGTCAATAGTCTACCTGGGAATTCCTCTGAATGTTAACAACTTTGGTGGGTAAGTACCTGCTCTCCCTGGAGATAAAAAAACTTTTCTGTTAGGGCTATAGTTAGTTTTTAATCAGAGATAATGAACTCTCCTTATTGGTCAAATTTATTTTTAGGAATACAACCGACGCCTACATTTTCAGAGGTATATAAGGCGCCCTTTCTTTTATATATAGAGGAGGCACATCTTCTATCTTTCAGAAACACATTCAGTGGCTGCCCTGCATACCAAGCACGCTCTAAGTAGTTTTGTAAGATATTCTATCAAAGCTATTCTATTAAAGATAAGGGATCAGCTCTTGTAGTAATCTATACATGAAAGATTTTTGCTTACTTGTTTACAAAGAACTGATTGTCCATGCTCTTATAGATATTTAGCAAGTAGAAAAGGAAATGTGTCTCATACAGATGACCCATTTAATCCACAGTAATCCATTCATTTACGTGGCCTTGACTGGAGTGATGGAATTAGTCCCAATCATCGTGGGAGTGGCGTTTTCTAAGAGGTTCAGCAGGGTTCCTGTTATGTCAATTTCTTTCTTTGGTGCTGGACTGTGCTGTCTGGTGGTTACTGCAGTGACAGAAGGTTGGTGAATGGTATCTAGGGTTTTATATGTTCAAAAACTTCGATTCTGGAGGACCTGAAAGGAACAAGTGCCCTATGTCATATAATTCTTTGTGTTCACTTCTAGTCCAGTTCATATTCTCATAATTTGGTCTAGGACGCTACATGTTATTAAGATTACTTTTTATAATTTTTAACATTTTAATTAATATTATTTGCAGAAATGTGGTGGCTAAGGTGGATTCTTGTCATGGCAGCTATGGTAATGATCAGCACAGCCTTAACAGTAAATATTCATTTTCAAATTATTCAGTTTTCTTATTCAGGAATTTATCTACCCTGACACTGTACTACCGTAAAGTTATGCCTAATTTCCTGTTTATTTTTACATGATACCTATACGTATGTTAAGTTTTAAAATGTGCAGGCATTTGAGTTGTAACTTGACGAATGAGCAGGAACTTTTTAGCCAACCTTTCTAGCAAAGGAAATGCAAATTTTCTACTTGACACAGATGAACTTTATTTGGGCTACAGAGTTATACCCCACAGTCATTAGGTCTAGGGGTTCGTGCAGCTGTTCACTTGGAGGTCACTTTGGGTTTTTCATTACGCCGTTCATTACCGACTTTTTGGTAAGAATTCTTTTTTGTTCTAGATATTCGTTATAATTGATCCTTACTGAATTATATGAAAGACATATTGTCAGACATGCAATATTTGCTCATGGAATTTTCTTTAGAAAATCTGCTCTATCCACAGGCAATGCGGTTTTTGTGGCTTCCCAACATAATTCTCGGTTTGTGCGGAGTGGTAGCCGGAACGTTAGTGTTTTTTCTACCAGAAACAAAAGACCTGAACTTATGTGAGACAATGAAAGACGTCGAGGATAGATGGAAGGCAGGCAAATGCAAGCAGTCCACTGAGTTACGTAACCTGGGGGTTCTTTCTTATGTGAAGTCAAAAGATGACTCCTCGGAAAATAGTGCCATCGGTGGGAACTACAGGCATTAGGAATTGCCTCTATAGTATAATAAGAAACAGATGACAAAATTTAAAGTGTTTGGTGAAAAATAACTGCAAATGAAGAGTGTCAGGAAGAATTCCTGTTTATGATACAGTAAATGATTCAGGAAATCACTAATCGGAATGGAAGGAACAGCACCTATCTTTTGAAAAGTAGAATGTTGATAATCGTATAAGAATGACCTGAAAGGAGAAAACAAATGTATCAAGAAACTTGTTTCAGTTTCCATGATGTCAGAGAGGGTTTCGAAAACCAAAGTACTTGTGTACATGTATATTGCTCTAATTTTGCATGTACATTTATTCAGTCTCTTGATGAGACGATATGTTTTCAAATTTCCTATTAATCTTTGATGTATAAAATGCAAATGTATCAAATTTTATTCTGCCTCCGAGTGAAATTAAAGAGAGGGAAGTAAGCGTCTGATTAACTTTAATCCGTCCAAATTCGGTGGTGCAAGGGAACTTTTGAAGGCTAAAAGAAATTTAGTCACAAGAGAAAACATATCTAGACATTATTCCTAATTTTGAAAATAATCTAAAGGCACGCGGTGTGTAGTGGCTTCCTTAGGAAATACTGAGAGCAAATCTCAGAAATCAAGTACAGTACAACATTTTTTGCAATTAGGACTGTAAGCCTACGCCACTCAGTGCATACCAAATGAGACCTACTCAATGAAAGGGGAACTCAGTGGTATAGCCCTTAACATACTGTACACCACTGTTAGCCCTAGAATTTCACAGTCTAAGCGTCCCTTCATGTACTATATTATTATTATTATTATTATTATTATTATTATTATTATTATTATTATTATTATTATTATTATTATTATTATTATTCAGAAGGTAAACCTTATTCATATGGAACAAGCCAACTGGGGCCATTGACTTCAAATTCAAGCTTCCAAAGGATGGGGTGTTCATTAGAAAAAAAGTAACAAAAAGTAATGGGTAATACGGAAAGAAGTGATCACTTATTAAAAAAAATACAAAATTAATAACAAATAGATAAAAATTTAAGTAAATTATCAAAACGCAAGGAGAATTGTATTAGGGTAGTAATCCATCGCATCTTCGCTTGAACTCAAGTTCCAATTGCACGACATCCTCAGGGAAACCGTTCCACGGTCCACCCTTGTGAGGGATATAGGACCTCTGGAACTGAGAAGTTCGACAGCGAGGAACATTTACTGTATACATTGGTGCTGCTGTTCAGTAAATATGGTTACCCTCGGCAGGAAAGGGGGATCAGGGATCAACTGCTAATGTTTAAGATCTCAGTTAACATGCAGCTTATTACAACAAGAGACCAACCTTTGATGGTCCAAGTCATAAGCTCATAACTGCTAACATTAGGGAACATAAGCCTACACATATAACTTAACTATCAGGCCTCCATTCCAGATTCTAACAGTCATCTAGGTTCTTGGTAGAACACAGTAGTAGTAGAAACCGTTGGATGGAGGTCTTTGGCAACTAAATCACTTTGTTGCCGGTTAATGGAGGGATTTCATGAGTCCACATATTGCAGTCCAGTGTGACTTAGGCTTTTCTCTCATGGTTGGATTTCGTTATTCTGGGGAATTAATTCAGGGCGGATATTTAAACCCCCAATAGGAAAAGGACTCACACCCAAAATGTGTAAGGAAATGTAAGAGTTAAGAGGACATTATGGCTGAAAAATATATATCAGGTAAAAGTGACCAGTATACATATATTTATACATATATTTATATATATATATATATATATATATATATATATATATATATATATATATATATATATATATATATATATATATACACACACACACATTCATATGTCGTAGATACACCATTTTCCTTAGAGAGTGGTGTCTCCAAAAGCCGCTAGCCCTCCCACCCGCGTCCCTGGTACTTAGCCCTATTCAGTCTGAGAAGTGGTCGCTTGACCCTAACCCTCTCCATCATGCCTACAACCCACTACAAATATAATTTTCGTAGGTTGAGTCCAGCAAAGCGTGCTGGATTATTCAAGAGTCGGGCCTAAATCGCCTGCTCACTGCCTAGAATCGAACTGCGGTTTATCCCAACAATGGGAGAGGACAAGGGGCTTCCGTCCTTATGCCCAGAGAAATAATGGGAACCACCCTTGCTGAGGAGAAAATTTGTTAAAATATAACGTTTTACTGTAATGTAGACGCATCCTAAAAAGGTGCTTTCCTTATTCGCCAAAACTCTAATAGACTATAAAATAATACTTTGCTAGAATTTGTACTTGTTTTTCAGAGACAGGCAGACAGACATACACACACATTAGCAAGCGAATGGAGTACCCATTGATGACAAATATAAAAAAACAAGATTGATAGTTATATACTGACCAAGCAATAAATTATGTATGATGATGTGTGTGTGTGTGTGTGTGTGTGTGTGTGTGTGTGTGTGTGTGTATGTACATATAAGACCTTTGTGGATAAAAATGCAAACCTCATGCCCCTGTTCACCTTTGTTGTGACCCAACCACCACAGTCGACTGATCATCAGGTACATAATTTATTGCTTGGTCAGCAGGGGTACAATGGATATATATTTTTATACACATACAGAGTATATATATGTATATATATATATATATATATATATATATATATATACATATACAGTCGATAGGTGGCAGCACTAAACTATAATTGTAAACAATGCAGCTCCGCATATTTTCGCCCTCTTAGGCATTTCCTACTGTGAGTTTTTTGGAGTTTTGCCATTTTGGATGTACTAATGAAACCAGTGTATACAGTGACAGTGTTTAGATTGCCGAGGGACACATATTTTTGGCGTATAGTGCTATTGAAAGATTGGATCTAAACCTCCCATCATGAATTTTTCATCCAGTTGCCATGGCAACGTAGATCGTTTACATGACTTCCTCTTCTTCCTGGACCGTTTTCTATTGTGTTTGTACTGCCTTTCGGGCTGAACGGCTGCAATGCTTAAATCATTGCACGAATTGCGCAAGCTACCGAGAGGCCAACTCAAAGCTATCAATAAGGATGAATTGATTGACTGCATTATGGCTGCAACGGATCCTGATGTTGCTGAGTTGCACAGTTCAACAGACAAGTTAAATGATGTAATGCGGGAACTGATCCAGGTGAAGAATACCTTAGCATCCCCTGAGAGTCCATTCAACAGGAGGATCGCTGATTTGCAACAAGTGAACCCGCAGTCTGATATAATAGCAAAGCAGCAACGTTTTCTTGTGGCATTAGACAGGAAGGAGCGAGAATGTAACCTGGTGCTGCTGGGCGTCCTGGATGAAGGTGAAAACCTTGAAGTTCTGTCTGTGGATAATGATAAAGTCAAGAAAATTTGGGAGGTGATAGGGGCATCTGGGGGTATCTCATCGATTCGTCGGCTTGGCCGAGGAGAGAGAGACCTTCCCTGAAAAAACCGGGATGCCATATCTTAAAAACTAACCATAGAATCTTCTTGAAAATAATCTCAAGAAATGTTTACCACTGTCACCAGATATAAATTCCATCTAAACTTCGTGTTTAATACAAGCCCGTTGGGGATTACCGTAAAATCAAACCAAAGACTGAGTGCGCGCCCGTTCTCAATCGTCTGGCCGAACAATAATACAGTTGGGGAATATGCCTCCCGGAGATGTCGTCCTGTTCTTGTCACTGTTGATTCTAAGGGGAGCCGTGATGCAGTACTGGAGAAGGCAAAAACCCTGAGGCAGAGTAACAGAGAAGTATATAAGAAGATATACATCAGGAAAGACGTGCATCCAAGTGTTCGTGCTGAATGGAAGAGACTGTTTGATGCGGAGAAGATAGAAAAAGAGCGTCCAGATAATGTTGGTTGTAACATCATGTTTAATGTAAGAGAACGAAAGCTTTATAAGGCTGGAGAGGTTATTGATAAATGGGGTTTGCTGGGTTTTTAAATCTACCACAACATAATGCTAAACCATTGAGAATAGTATCTTGGAATATTGGGGGCTGCAGAACAAAATTAGGAAAGAAAAATGCTGAGGAATTTCTGTTACAGTATGACACAGTAGCACTGAATGAGGTCAAAACGTCTTTGCCTGTATATTTGCCGGGATATGTCTCTTATATGAGTTATAACAAGGATTGTTCCCACCGTGGTGGTACCACTGTTCTTATGAAAAATGCCCTTTCTCAGGAGGTGACTGAAATGGACACAAGTGTTCCAGATCAGGTGTGGTTCCAGTTGCGGACTGCATCTAAGGTAGTGTTTGGGGCCTGCTATGCTCCACCGAGTGACTCACCTTATTTCACTCATGAGGAATTTGCATCCATACAGGAGAGGCTTATTGATATTGACAAGGGATACAAATATCTGGTGTTAGGTGATATGATGCAAGGTTTGGCAGGAGTGTACGCAGGATAGCCGTCAGTGATGCTTATACCTACCCTCATATACCTGATGATGTAACTACCCCTAATGATAATGCTTATGTTTTGGCAAGAATTTGTAAAGACAATGATTTAATTGTTATCGATAACTTAAAAACTTTTGAAAAATACTTTGCTAGTAATAAGACTTATAAACAGGGGAGTAGCTGGGTATCTGAGTTAGATGTGTGTATAGGATCACCAGATTTGGTTGTCAATATAGACTTGTTCCAGGCGCACCAGATGCTGACTTTGCCATCTGATCATGCCCCAGTATCCCTGCAAATGTGTACAAGTAGTGTTAAATTGGATTATGTGTTAAAACGTGCCTCCAACTTGGGTGGCCATGCATCATTGATTGGGTTTGAGGAGAGGGGAAAGTTGATGAAAAAACCAGTAAAGTTTAATGGTACTGACTCTGAAATGTTTTCCAATCTCATTTTAGGTAGGAACTTGGGTATTGATAATTATGGTAACATAAATGACTTCGCCTCTTATGTATCTGAAGTATTGTGCAGTAGTTTTAAGGCGTGTTGTAGAGAACTAAGAAATTCTGGTGACAATGTGGAGGGAGAGTACACTGACCTCTGGGAGCGCCTCCTTAGGGACCACGATGATTCACGGGTTTTGAAAGCTATTGACTGGAATAGTAGGTTCCAAGGCAAGAATAAAACAGATGTTTGCCCACGGATCAGGAATTTAAGGAATTCTTCGAAGTATTAAACCCAGTGGAGGAAGCACTAATGGTTAATGATATTCGCTCATGTGTGAGTAGAATAACCCCGGAGGAAGTTCAGTCTCAAATTAAAGATATTAAGCCAGACAGAGCTTCTGGTCCCGACAGTGTTTCACCTGGTGTTCTGAAGTTGCTCCCAGTGCAATGGATAATCACTCTTGCTGCATTGTTTAATGCTGTATTCATGTCTGCCTTATATCCTAGTTTGTGGTCCATTGCCAAAATGTTTACAATTTTTAAGAAAGGTAGTAGGCAAGAACCAAAAAATTATAGAGGTATAACAGTGATCAATTGTTTGGCAAAATTATATGATATGGTTTGTGCTCACGACTTGAGAAATGGTTTAAGCCATATAGGGAACAAGCAGGTGCACAGAGGGGTCGTGGTTGTACGGAACATATTGTAGCATTGAGATTATTGACTGACCTGGCTAAAAAGAAAAAGAAAAAGCTTTTTGTAGTATTTGTTGATTTTAGTCAAGCCTATGATCTAGTACCCAGAAAAATGTTATTCAGAGTCTTGAAGCGCTGGGGGTGTGGGGCTGTGATGCTGGCGGCACTTGTCGCAGTATATAGGGTAGCGAACAGCATTATTGGAACAGCTATTCTGACAGCTTCAGTTGGAGTTCTTATTTCAGGGTAGTAGTTCCACATCGGGACCTTGCTTTTTATTTTGTATTATGACGAATGACCTTAATTCATTGGCCAGCTGGAGACTCGAATTGGGCCAACAGCGTGCTAGTCCAATGAAAAATTGTAACCCTGATGGCTGCTTGCTTTTTATTTTGTACATGAATGACCATGGCTGCATTTGGCTTTAGTTTTGATGGATGATACAGTCCTTCTTGCCACAAGCAGAATAAGCATTGTAAAAAATAAAGTATCCTTAATGAAACAAAATTGTAATAATTATGGTATGAAAATCAATGCAGCTAAAACTAAGTTTTTTTGTTATCAACGGAACGGAGCAGGATCAGGAAACAATTGAGGTTGAAGATCTTGTAATGGATCTGTTTTGGCTTTTTATTCAGTTTTTACTGTTGATGGCTCCATGTTATCCTCGGTTATGACTCATGCCCAGTCCAGGGTGACACATGTCAATAAATTTGTTTAGTTTCTAAGTAAAAGCAATGACATCCCATTTATTGTCAAGAAGAGAGTCTTTGATGCTGCTTTAATGCCTGCCATTCTGCACGGGTGTGAGTCTTGGCTGAATGCTGATCTAAGGCCGATACTAAAACTGTATAATTGGGCACTGAAACTGCTACTTGGTGTTAGAAAAACTACTTATAACGATTTATGTTATATTGAATCAGGGTACCCACCGTTGAAGGACTTAACTCGGAGCAGGCAAAGAAAGTTCTTTACTAAAATGTACTGCGAGCGGTCTGTGATGGATGATGACCCTGTAATGTTAGTGATAAACACCGTATTGAATGAAAGGTATAACACCCGATTATCTCCATGGACTAATAAATGCAAGAGGAGATGATGTCAAAGTCGCTATGGAGACGCTGCAGCATAATATGTTGAATTCCGAATCATCTAAGAGAATAACATACCGTGACATCAACACAGCTCTCTCAGTTCATGATATTTATTTGGTTAAGCGCAGTATCCCCGAACACGAGAGGATTTCATGCACCCGCTTCAGACTTTCTCTCACTCCCTGGCGGTGGAGGTGGGTAGGTGGGGAAGGAGCGGGAGGGGCCGTGGCCGTCTACCGATGGAGGCGAGCGCTTGTGCAAATGTGGTGCTATATGGACAGAGGCACGTGGTACAGAATTGCCCAAGAACACGGAATGTACGCCATAATTATAATTTTACAAGCACTGAGGACATACTTTCGAACCATCTTGATAAGTCAGAACAGTGTAAAATAATACATTTAATTCCGTCTTCGTATGTATGAGAAAAGTACTGAGAATTTTAAAAGGTGTTGTTTCGCAGGGTGGACGTTATGATTTTTTTTTTTTTAGAGTATATCCAGTTTTATGCTTTGCAAGGAAAGTTGTTGTAGTTAAGGTTCTGCTTAAATGGTTATAAGGTTTTCGTTTATTGAGCTGCATTTACAATTTTAATTGTAGAAATAAATACACTGAAAATATTATATAGCATGGTTTCAAGTGTTTTAGATTAGATGTGTTTTTTTATTTTAAAGATTTATATGTCCATTTTGATGTACTTTTGTTGGACCATATCCAGGAGCTTGTAACTTTAATAACTGTATTATGTTGTGGGCAATAACTTCTATCTATCTATCTGTGTTTATGTGCGTGTGTGTGTATGTAAAATAAACTAATCCCGAGGAGATCAGCTTTATACCTTCGTACATTAAAAAGTCTGAAAATAGGCGTTCCTTTCAACTTTTTCCATAACCTGTATCACATCCTTCAAGACCTAAATTTCATAATCAGTCAGTCAATCAATCTATAACGAAAACTTTCTAAAATAGTGCTCAGTGTCAATTTCCATTTCAAAATTAATTTCTGATAACATTTGCATACCTTCACTGTATAACAGTATAATCTCAGAGTTCAGGATAGACCATTCCCTACAGCGAAACGCAACCAGGAAAAGTCAGTCGGTAGGAAGATGGATGTTGTCTATCTTGTGAGATCCTCGTTGGGGGAGTGGGTTCCGTTCTCAGCTAGCACTCTGCTGACCGCGAGTTCGAATTCCGACCGGCCAATGAAGAATAAGAGGAATTTATTTCTGATGATAGAAATTAATTTCTCGCTATAATGTGGTTCGGATTCCACAATAAGCTGTAGGTCCCGTTGCTAGGAAACCAATTGGTTCTTAGCCACGTAAAATAAATCTAATCCTTCGGGCCAGCCCTAGGAGAGCTGTTAATCAGTTCAGTGGTCTGGTTAAACTAAGGTATACTTAACTACAGCTTCTAGTTTTCTTAAAGTGTTGGTCACAAAACTGGTCACCAATTTTCAAACCTTTATAGTAAAAAAAAATTCTTTAAATCATATAAGAGAGTTGTATTACCTTTTTAAAACTTTTATTATAAAAAAAAATATCTTTAAATCTTATAGACTTGTATTATACTTTTAAAACTTTTATTACGAAAAAAATATCATTAAATCTTATGAGAGGGTTGTTTTATCCTTTAAAAACTTTTATTGTGAAAAAGAATCATTAAATCTTATGAGAGGGTTATTTTATCCTTTTAAAACTTTTATTGTAAAAAAAATCATGAAATCTTATGAGAGGGAGGGTTGTTTTATCTTTTAAAATTTTTATTGTGAAAAAAATCATTGAATCTTGATGAGAGGGTTGTTTTATCCTTTTAAAACTTTTATTGTGAAAAAGGATCATTAAATCATATGAGAAGGGTTATTTTATCCTTTTAAAACTTTTATTGTAAAAAAATAATGAAATCTTGTGGGAGGGAGGGTTGTTTTATCTTTTAAAACTTTTATTGTGAAAAAAATCATTAAATCTTATGAGAGGGTTGTTTTATCCTTTAAAACTTTTATTGTGAAAAAAATAATTAAATCTTATGAGAGGGTTGTTTTATCCTTTTAAAACTTTTATTGTGAAAAAAATCATTTAATCTTATGCGAGGGTTGTTTTATCATTTTAAAACTTTTATTGTGAAAAAATCATTAAATCTTGTGAGAGGGTTGTTTTATCCTTTTAAAACTTTTATTGTGAAAAAAATCACTAAATCTTATGAGAGGGTTGTTTTATCGTTTTAAAACTTTTATTATGAAAAAAATCATTAAATCTTATGAGAGGGAGGGTTGTTTTATCCTTTTAAAACTTTTATTGTGAAAAAAATCATTAAATCTTACGAGAGGGTTGTTTTATCTTTTTAAAACTTTTATTGTGAAAAAAATCAATAAATCTTATGAGAGGGCTGTTTTATCCTTTTAAAACTTTTATTGTGAAAAAAAATCATTAAATCTTATGAGAGGGTTGTTTTATCCTTTTAAAACTTTTATTGTGAAAATATCGATAAATTTTATGAGAGGGTTGTTTTATCCTTTTAAAACTTTTATTGTGAAAAAAAATAATTAAATCTTATGAGAGGGTTATTTTATCCTTTTAAAACTTTTATTGTAAAAAAATCATGAAATCTTATGAGAGGGCTGTTTTATCCTTTTAAAACTTTTATTATGAAAAAATCATTAAATCTTATGAGAGGGTTGTTTTATTAAAATTTTTATTTGAAAAAACATTAAATTTAATTGTTTTGAAAAATCTTTTATTGAAAAATCATTAAATGAGAGGGTTATTTTATCCTTTTAAAACTTTTATTGTGAAAAAAATCATTAAATCTTATGCGAAGGCTGTTTTATCCTTTTAAAACTTTTATTGTGAAAAAATCATTAAATCTTATGAGAGGGTTGTTTTATCCGATTAAAACTTTTATTGTGAAAAAAATCATTAAATCTTATGAGAGGGTTATTTTATCCTTTTAAAACTTTTATTGTGAAAAAAATCATTAAATCTTATGAGAGGGTTGTTTTATCCTTTTAAAGCTTTTATTGTGAAAAAAAAAATCATTAAATCTTATGAGAGGGTTGTTTTATCCTATTATAACCACTTTGAAAAAAAATCATTAAATCTTATGAGAGGGTTGTTTTATCCTATTATAACTTTGTGAAAAAAAATCATTAAATCTTATGAGAGGGTTGTTTTATCCTATTATAACTTTGTGAAAAAAAATCATTAAATCTTTTGAGAGGGTTGTTTTATCCTTTTAAAACTTTTATTATGAAAAAAATCTTTTAATCTTATGAGAGAGTTGTTTTATCCTATTAAAACTTTTTTTGTCAAAAAATTCTCATTAAATCTTACAAGACAGTTGTATTATCCTTTGCAAAACTTCGATTGTGAAAAATATCTTTAAATCCTAACTCATTCGGAAACGAGGTCCTCCGCAGAGCGTAAGAGACAAAGAAAAAAGATTGATTACATTCTGCAGTTTCGCGAACCAGATTAACGTATTGAAGCAACGAAGTGCAGCTCATTTAGAAAGAATCATTACTTTCCGCACTTCTCATTATCTCATTTCCATACAATGGAGTTCCATTGGCGATCATGGCAGTTCTATTGTTAATCATTTTACTTGACGCAGTGTATTGGCCCAGTTATCCGTGAAGGATTTTTGCGAAGACGAAGAATGATATACTGATTCTTCTTAAGGGTATTGTCTTTATCAGGACATTGATTGTATGTCTTTGTACTGAAGATAAAGGGCGGATTCTCTTCATTATGAAAGAATACATTCTGCACTTCGCTTCTAGAATATGAATGGACAATTATTCATGAACGAAGCTTTGTAGTTCCTGTAATCGAAGTACAGCGAGCATATATTTTGCCATTGATAGGTATTTACAACCTCTTCAAGCGGAGCATTATCGTCTTGGTTACTCAGAGGTAGCAATAGTGTTCTGTTACTTTACAAAAGTGATTTATTGTCGGTAATTTCACTGACAACTGAAATACGAGAACAGAATAAGGACATATAATTTTATTATTATAGAGTTTCCTGCCACCAGTCTTTTTGTTTAAGAAAGCATGACTTAGTGATTACAATTTAGACGTATGCCACTGGTAACTTAAGGAATGGGTCTAGGAAAATGAGAACAAGAAACCCACAAAAAATCATTTCCTTGCAAGATCAAAGCTTCTAAATCAAGATTCTTAAATCACTTATGGAAGAGGCGACCAGACCACGTGATTATGACAGCATTCTGGAATGAAGGCAAAGCTTTTGTAAGGAAAGAAGGAAGGAATACAGAATTTAGGCCCAAGGGCAAGCGCTGGGACCTCTGAGGTCATTCACCGTTCAATGGAAAATTGAGAGTAACAAGGTTCTCAAGGTGTGACAAGAGGAAAGCCTCGCACTTGCACTATGAAACAATTGTTAGGAGAGGTTGGAAAGAAAGATGGAGGAAAGAGAATATGGATGTTGGCACAGTAAAAGGAATGAAAGGGGTTGCAGCTAGGGGCCGAAGGAACGCTGCAAAGAACCTACAGTAATGCTTACAGTGCACTGCGTGAGGTACACTGAAGTCACTACCGCCCCTACGGGGGAAAAAGCTTTTTGCAACAGTCGAGATAACTCGCAGTTTTTAAGACTTCCGTCTTAATCAAAATTATTAGAATGTTTTCATTGTATTACAGAACGGTCAAATCACCGTTTACATTAACTGGAGATGGAAGGTTTACTTTACAGATGGAACACTCAAGTTTTCTACAGAGAATGAACAAAACAGCATTCTAGGATATATGCCATAAGAAACAAATGGAGAGAGAGAGAGAGAGAGAGAGAGAGAGAGAGAGAGAGAGTGTCTACCAGCTGTCGGAGGGAAGTTCCGTAATCAGTGTGTATGTATGTATGTATGTATGTATATATATATATATATATATATATATATATATATATATATATATATATATATATATATATATATATATATATATAGAACACAGATCAGACGCGCGAGGCGCTCATTCATACGATGAAGCAGATAAAGGGCAGGAATACGATGCGATACGCAGTTTGTTTTAATCCTACGTTTCGTGACAACATCGCCACATCTTCAGGATTTTCTACAAAATAAAATATAATATGTTAACATAAAATAAGAGCTGATTATAAAATCCAGTAGTTGAAAAGCTAAAACAATTTTAATGGTAAAATTACAACTCACAGACTTAAATTACATGCACACTTGATTAAAACTGAGAATATAGGTACAAAAAAAAAAAAATTTATAAAAACGAAACGAACATTTAAATATCTCGGCAAATTATATATAAAAAAAGTCACATACAATAAAAAGCAAAAATTATCTCATAAAACTACAGCTGAAGACAGCTGCACACAACCAACCTTTCAGCATCAAAGATAAAAACACACTAAAAGTAAACAACTCAAGCGGTACAAAGACTGACAGAAAATTTAGGCCAAAAACAACGGGACAGCAGAGGAATGGTTGTTTAGAGTTCTTTGTTTGGCCAATAATTTTAAAATCTTTGTATTTCATGGTACTTTTACATTTGATAATGTGGTTCCTTATATAAGAAGTTTCCAGGTTAGACAGCTCAACCAGTTCTATAACTAACCAAAATGAGACTCGGTGACCCTGAGAAGACTAACAATGGAAGTGTCTCCAAAACAAGGGGCCTCCTGGTGCTTAGCCCAATTCAGTCCAAGAAGTGGTTGCTTGTCCCCTGCCTTCTCCATCATAGCTGAAACCCACTACAAATATAATTAATTCACTGCTTGCTGAGGGGAAAGTGGATCTTTCAGGAATGAGGCCTCAATCGCTTCCTTACTGACCAAAATCGAACTTGGTGCTTTCATCTAACAATAGGGGCTATATATATAGATGTATGTTAGTATATATAGTATATATACTAGGGTAGTTCTCATTGGGGACAAACAACCACTTCTCGGACTGAATTGGGCTAAGTACCAGGGGCTAATGGCTTTTGGAAACACTACACTCTAAGGAAAATGGTATACTTAAGAGGAAATATATATATATATATATATATATATATATATATATATATATATATATATATATATATATATACATATATATATATATATATATATATATATATATATATATATATATATATATATATATATATATAGTAAAGGGACTCTGTATTAGGAACAGGATGCATACCAGACGGTCTCGAATAGCTAAAACCTATGAATACTTAAACCCTCTAAAAACACTTAGAACTGGCTATTTTGATAGTTTAAACACAAGAAAACCTCTAAAAATGCTTATACCTGAGTATTTTAATAGTTTTGTCACACGAAGTGCATTCAGTCATGAAAATTATATGAAAATACAGTAATTAGTGAATATTTCTCAGTGAAAAATACACGAACGGGCGAATTTTCTGCTAATAATGGGTAGATATGTTCCACAGAGAAATCCATGAATATGTGAGTCCGCATCGTGAGAATGCGAATAAGGAGGGTTTACTGTATATATGTATGTATGTATGTGTGTATATATATATATATATATATATATATATATATATATATATATATATATATATATATGTGTGTTAAATATTTGCTGTTCAACCTCCCTTTCTTGCCTCTTAGTAGAATAATAAATTAGCTTGATTTAAGTAAAGGCAGACAATGTAGGCTGCTCGCATAAGAGGGAGTCAAGGTGGGGAACCTAGGCGTTGTTTTCAAACTATCGTAGGCAACTCGTTGACATGTGAGAATTTTAGCTCAGAGGGCCGTAAATGAGGGATAGGTTTTGCTAGGACAGACCTTAGTTATACTGTTCCTAAAGCTTAGTCCCCTTTGACCAGTGTGGTGGTGAGTTTTTTGTCCTTTTCAGACCAGACTGTGCCCAAGCCAAAGTTCGCTTGGTGGGAGGAGTCTGAAGCAAGCAGCCAAAAGCCACCCACATATGATCGTTCTCAGTGCAGATATCCTACGATTAGGACATGCTCAGATATCTCTCTAAGCACGCTTTAGTCTCTCCCCTTTGTCATTAACACGTGGGAGAAAATGGTTATTTCAACGTACCAAGGAATCTTAATGCAACTGATCACTGCATTATCTCACCCAGTGGTGAGTCTGATTATGAAAATTACTCCCAGTTCTCTTTTCCTTCAACTGAAACTCATTTTTTCCTTGTTCATATTTTCATCTCTTAAACAGACCCTGACTAAAAACTACTAGTAAAGCATATCCCATTTTTGAAGTCACATATTAAGTACAATTATTGTTGTCTAGTGAAATCACATAACTTATCCTCCATGCTGTTAGAAGTACTATTCTTGATATAAGATTCTCTTGATATAAGATTCATCCCTTGTGATTAAGTAATTATGAGTGAGAGTTTCTGTAGTGCAAGACTGTTATCTGGATAAGTCTTTTCCAGAAGTGTGTACACCTTGAGCCTGGACAATTCCTCTTGCTTGGAGCAGAATCCACATCATCAGTGCAAAGAAGCCTCATTTCGACATTCACTGCACTCAAACTGCCTTATAAAAACGTTTGAAGAGGTTTATTAAATCTGTTGCGATAATTACTATTTAGTATTGAGGCATTTTGTCATGATTAGGACTAATATTCTGAGCTGCTGTTGGCTCCTGTAAATAATCCATTTCCTTTTATTTTACTTTTGTTGAAACTAGTTTTCCAGTAAGTTTGCTGAATTAACTCACTTGGTTATATAATAAACGTCTATTTTCTGTTATACTAGCTTCAGCTGGCGACCTAATCTTTTCAGTATCTATCCTTTAGAGCTTTAATTTTGGCCTTAATTGACAGAATTACGTGGGTCTTAGGTAAAGCAAGGTGATTGTAAATCCAATGAAATAAGTAATAAATTAATTAACCGACCGACCCACGTAACAATACATATATAATATATATATAATTCAACATGACGGTAAGGCTATTCCTCAGCAGTACAAAACCAGAAGGCACAGAAGAAGTCAGCATGCAACATAACTTTATTCTTACTGCGACGTTTTGAGACCAGTGTCTCATCATCCAGGCTAGAATGAAAGATAAATACTGATAAACCATACAGCATAACAAGTTATTTTTTGCTGACACGCAAAACACATTGAATAAAGCAAAACAAAGCAAGATACAACATTGAAATAAAAATTACTCAAAAAAAAAACGAAACAATTAAAGTTAAGAGTAGCTAAAAAAAACTCCTTGTCTCCACGGAGTTCAGTTGCTGTATGGAAAATGCACCGAAAGTAAACAACAAGAAGGGCGTGGTTTAAGCTACGTACAAGGGAACAGATGAAGAGTCGTTGCTTAAGGTGGGAACTAGTTTCTTTATAGCTAGAGATTCTAATACTGGAAGGCGGTGCTCATATGGACTTGATAATAATAGCTTGAAATCCTTATAATTTATATTATTTTTGCAAAATTTCCCATGATTCTTAATATAACTGTAGATAGTTCTGGGTTGGATAGTTTACACTCTACGGAAACTAATGCCCATATGTGCATCACATCTCACCTTGAGCAGGCGGCGAGTGTTGCCAACGTAAGTCTACCTATTGCATCGGCAGCAAGTATATATATAGACAACACCGGATTGCATTATGAGAGGTAATCTCTCTTTATGACGCAACATACTACCAATAGTCCTAGGATTTATTAAGACAAACTTGACATCAACAGCCGGAAAATAATTAATTAAAATTCTCCTCAAGTAAGGTAAGAAAGAGGTGTCATGTACATAGGGAAATCGTATATAGAACTTGAGTTTATGGGCCAAATGTATTGCTGCTGGAGGATGAAATGAAATATCCAGCGTTTTCCTGACATATTTCATAAAGAGATTAGGAGGATAACAATTTGATCTAAAATAATCGTAAAGGATTCCGATTTCTTTGTGGAAAAGGTTCCAATCAGAAGTTAATGTCACGGCTCTGTGGAGGAGAGTAGACAATGAATTTAATTTAAAATTGAAAAAACAAAAACTATAAAAGTTAAGACCGAGGCCTGTAAAAGTTGCCTTTCGAAAAATACCCATGTGAAAACGGTCGTCATCATGGATGACAATCGTATCTAAGAAAGGCAGTTGGATATTGTTTTCTAATTCATATGTAAATTTAATGTTGGAATGTAAAGAATTGACGTATTGTAAGAGCGAATCACAATGCAAATGGTCCTTAGAAAGAACAAAAGTGTCATCCACATATCGGTGATATAATATGGGTTTAAAAGAAGAGGGACAACTGTCCAGCAGGTCGCTCTCAAATTTGTGCATAAAAATGTTAGCGAATGTGCAACTCAGTGGGCTACCCATGCCCACACCGTCCACTTGCACATATACCTCATCATTAAAAACAAAGGCAGTGTCCCGCACTGCCAACTCCAGTAACTTCTTAAAATCATGACGGTTAAAACCATAACCATGGTGAACACATTCATCCTCAGTAAAAAGTAGTGTCTATAATGTACTCAACTGTTTCCTTCATGGGTATATTAGTAAATAAAGATTCTATGTCAAAGCTAGCCATGACTAAATCGGAATCCTGACACAAAATGTTATTTTTGAATTCTAAGGAATTAGAGACTAAGTTCATTATTAAAAGAGCTTTCCAATAAAGGAATCAGATATTTGGCAATTTTATAGCCAGGCGTGGTATAAGACGAAAGGATTGGCCTCATAGGAACATTTTCCTTATGTATTTTCGGGAGCCCATACATGACACCAAAAGAAGTGCCAGTGACGAAAAGCCCGTCATAAGTAGCCTGATTAATTGTATGCTTGTCCTTTAGGGCTGTAAAAAAAAAAAAAAAACGGTTGATCCTGTCCTCGTTTCTAAAAATGAGTTTAAAATCTTTTTCACCAATTTTCCAAAATATAGTCATCCGAAAGAATATGTTGCATCTTATGAATGTAGCCAGCCCTGTTCAGAACAACGATTCCTTTACCTTTCTTTCTCTGGTTTTGAAAAAATCAGGTCTTTTCCTTTTTACTCAATTTACGAAGTGTGTTTAAATCTTTATTAAAGAAAGGAGCCCATCTAGTTTTCACTTTGATATAATTAGTGTGGGCAAAAGCAGATAGTTCGGTTTGAAGTGTCGGCGTATTTGCATTTAAAGGCAGGTTCTTTAGCACCTCAAAAGGCAGGTAATATTCATAGTAAGAGGGGTTATAATTAAGTAAACAGAAATCCAACCCAAAAGATAAAAGAAATTCCTCCTTCTTGGTTAAGTTGCAATTGGAGACATTGAACACCACTTTATTCCCTTTGCCTATAAAATTAGATTTAAAGATGCCTAAATTCTTTAGTTTGTTATTATGGGTATTTTTTACCTTTTCTATACAGGAATTCAGGTCCTTAGATAGTAGCCAATTAAATATAATAAGGTCAATAAGCGTAAGATTGTTACGAATTTCATTGCACAAGGATTGAATGCGTTTGATATGTTGTGCAATAAATTTCTCTTTGGTACAAATCTCAATAGTTAACAGAGCATTGGTAGAGTCATGATAAAATTTGGTATTATAAGGAGAGCGTCGATACAACTTAAATTTAACAAAGTTCGGCGCAACGTGGTTTAGTTGGCAGTATTGTAATAATTCCAGGTCGAATTTGGCCTTCCATAATTTGTTATGCTGTATTGTTTATCAATATCTTATCTTTCATTTTAGCCTGGGTGATGAGACACTGCTCTCGAAACGTCTCAATAAGAATAAAGTGAATTATGTTTCATGCTGCCTTTTCTACGCCTTCTGGTTTTACATATATATATATATATATATATATATATATATATATATATATATATATATATATATATATATATATATGTATATGTATATACATACATATATATATATATATATATATATATATATATATATATATATATATATATATATATATATATATGGAAATTAACGCATGGGAACTTGTTTCACAGAAATAAATTTCCGACTCACATCTGACTGAAGCCCAGTCTTTCAAGTGAGAGTCCATGGTGTAAGCAATCATCCACACGGGTGAAATGCTAACGCCCTGGACTCTTACTTGAAAGACCGGGGTTCGGTCTCGATGTGAATCAGAAAAATATATATGTATATATATATATGTATATATATGTATATATACATACATATATATATATATATATATATATATATATATATATATATATATATATATATAGATATATATATATATATATATATATATATATATATATATATATATATATATTATATAATGCATGTATGTATAATACCTACCGGTCGCTTTTACTTTTGGCCAAAATGTCCTCTTAAATTTCCTCACACATTTTGGATACGCCCATGAATAGAATACTTAATCTGACTTGGGAAAAAATGGAGCGGCTGTCTTAAATCCCCGAAATAACGAAATCCACCGACGAGAAAGAAGCTAAAGTCACACTGGACTACATTATGTAGACTTGTGAAATCCCTCTCTTGGTAGGCAACAAGGTGATGTAGTTGCCAAAGACCTCCATTCAACGGTTTCCACCACTACAGTGTTCTATCAGGTATCTCAAGAACTGTAAGAAGCTTAAATGGAGGCCTGCTATTGAAGTTATATATTTAGTACAAGAAGTGATTATTAGATTGTGAAATTCAGGGGTTAACAATGATTGAATGTTAAGGGTTGTACTGTATACTATGGAGTTCACTTGTCTGTGAATAAGTCTTCATGTCTGATATGCACCATATGGCATACTTTCTAGCCAATTGCAAAAAAAAAAAAAAAAAAAAATTATATTTGATTACTGAGATTTGTTTTCAGTATTATATATGAAGCCCTGTTTTGGGATGAAGCATCACATGTCTTTAGATTATTTTAGGAAATTAGGAAAAATGTCTAGATATTTTCTCCCTTGTGACTATATTTTTTTGAGATTCCTTAAGGTCCCTACATGAGTGAATTTAGACGGATTAAAGCTAGGTCATCATATTCTCCCCTCTGTGTAGTTTCACTCTGAAGTTGAAAGAAAGTTAATACATTTGTATTCTATACAACAAAGTTCAATAGGAAAATTTGAAAAAAATACCGTCTCGTCAAGATAGAAAAAATTTACATACAAAATTACAGTATGATTTATATACACTATTATTTGGGTTCTCAGACCCCTCTCTAACATCATGGAAACTGAAATAAGTTTCTTGATGTTTTCAAAACAGAAATTTGGCACTTTCAGATCATTTCTCACACAATTTTCAACATTCAGCTTTTCAATGGATAAGTGCTGTTCCTTCCAATTCGACCAGTAACCCTCTCTCTCCTGCGATTATCTTAAACAGGAATTATCTCAGACACTTTTCATTTGCACTTATTTCTTTCACCAAACACCCTAAACTCTGTCATCTGCTTCATGTTCTACTGCAGAGGAGGGACTCCTGATACTCGTAGTTTCCACCAATGGCACTTTTTCTCGAGGAGTCATCTTTTGACCTCACATTAGAAGAAACTTCAAGGTTATGCAAGTCACAGGAATGCTTGCGTTTGCTCGCTTTCCACCTTTCCTCGACGTCTTGCATTGTCTCACATAAGTTCAGGTCTTTTGTTTCAGGTAGGAGAAACACTAACGCTCCTGCTACCACACCGCACAAGCCAAGAATTATGTTGGGAAGCCACCAAAACCGCTTTGCCTGTTGTTAGGGAAGATTTTCTATAGAAAATTCCATGAGCAAAATATTGCGTAATGTGTATGACAGTACGAAGTCATTCTTATAATCTCAGTGAGGAACAATGTCAATTAAGATATGGAACAAAGAAGAATCCTTACCAGAAAGTCGGTAATGAACGGTGCAATGACAAACCCAAAGTGACCTCCAAGAGAACAGCTGCACGAACCCCTAGACCTAATGACTGTGGGGTATAACTCTGCAGCCCAAACATAACTCATCTGTGTCAAGTAGAAAATTTACATTTCCTTTGTTAGAAAAGTTGGCTACAAAGTTCATGTTCTTTCGTCAAGTTACAACACAAATACCTGCACGTTTTAAAACTTAACATACGTAGGTACAATGTAAAAATAAACAGAAAATTAGGCATAACTTCACAGTAGTACAATGTCAAGGTAAATTTGAATATGAATATTTACCATGTAGGTTGTGCTGATCATTTCCATAGCTACCATGACGAGAATCCACCTAAGCCACCATATTTCTGTAAATAATATTCGTTAGAATGTTTTCATGAAAAACATAAATTTAAAGCTAATAAAACTACTGTATGATTCTATTGAGTCAAAACTGATTAGATATCAGAATTATCAGACAGCTTTTATATGGAAGAATAAGGTTATAATTAACATAAGATCAATAACAGGTAACATCCTAGACCAGATTATGAGAATATAAAAAGAAGTAGACATAAGTGAACACAGAAGATTATAATATTATGGTATAAGGAACTATTTTTTTTTATATCCCTCTAAGGACCTTCTGAAGAGAAGGTTTTGTACTCATTAAACTGTAGCCATCATCCACCAACCTTCTGTCACTGCAATAACCACCAGACAGCACAGTCCAGAAGCAAAGAAAGAAATTGACATAACAGGAACCCTGCTGAACCTCTTAGAAAACACCACTCCCACGATTGTTGGGACTAATTCCATCACTCCAGTCAAGGCCATGTAAATGAATGGATTACTGTGGATTAAATGGGTATGCGATAGATCTTCCTTTTCTGCTTGTTAAATATCTATAATAATAGCATGAACGATCAGTTCTTTATAAACAAGTAAGTAAAGATGATATTTTTTGTATCTATTACTTCAAGAACTGATCTTTTACATTTAACGGGACAACGTTCACAGAATATCTGACAAATGGAGTACTTTGAGCATGCTTAGTAGCCTAGTACACTAGGCAGTGAATGTGTTTCTGGAAACTAGAATAAGTGAATTTGTATATCTTGGAAATTGTAGGCATCGGTTGTATTCCCAAAGACAAATTTGCCCGATGAAGAGAGGAACTCATTTTCTCTGATTAAAAACGGACTATACGCCTAAATGAAGAGAGTAGGTACTTACCCACCAAAGTTGTTAACATTCAGAGGAATTCCCAGGTAGACTATTGCCATTAGAAACCAGGTCAGTGGCGTGATGATTACTATGGTTGCCATAGGCCTATTGCTGAATATCAGCTTTAGACCTCCTAGGGAAGAATTTTTCGATTCGGTGGACATTTGCTCAGAATCCTGATTAAGTCCACAGTAAAAGTTAAGAAATCATGTTAATTACCTAGTGATATTAAATTAATCTAGAATACAACAATAAAATACCTAATCTTATGAATTATAATGATAACATTTCTTCTGTAAGTCACCAATATTACTTAAGTTCCATAAATTTGCACAACTATTTGCTTAATCAATGATTCCAAAGAAAAACTTAAAGCTTATTGTGATTTTAAAATCTAGTATATACTGACTCCAAAATGCCTTCTCTTGTATAATAATTCGAAATTATCCGTATCATCTGATTTTTAAAGTATAACTTTAAAACTGGCCTGAGTAATAGAATATATATATATATATATATATATATATATATATATATATATATATATATATATATATATATATATATCGCTTTAGGGTTACAGTCGGCCAAAAAACCAAAAGACATTGATCAGTAACCTTTGGAGAACAGTATTTTGTTCTATATCGTTCCTCGGTTTAAGAAATGAACTCAAGGGATGCTAGACTTACAGCGGCTAACTTCTGCATGATCTTATCCAGTTCATTTGGTGGTGGAAGGGTTGAGCCGTTATACCTAGCAGCTTTCTTCAACACAACCTTCGCCTCCTCCAAGTAACCCTTTTGAGCAAGCCATCTCGGAGACTCGTCTACAACCCTATTATTAAGACAACAATATCAAATTTCAGTGATAAAACTACTTATTGTTTCATGCAATTGCATATTTGCAGGATTCAGGGACAGGCAGTTTCTTTAGTGGTTATATTTGACTGTCACTCATTACCATCAGTTTATTGTAGATTTAAAGTTCACTAATATGACTGAATTAAAATCCAACAACTTTTAAAGATTGATTGTAAACAGACGCTTCTATTACTAATATAGAAAGGGCAAAAATACGCAACTTAAAGTGGATTCAAACGTTTAAACTTGTTTAAAGTCATACGCAAACTTTTCCAGCACAATTCGCCTTTCATGTATAACCAACCCTGAGGACCGCAAGCGTTTCCTCTCTCTCTCTCTCTCTCTCTCTCTCTCTCTCTCTCTCTCTCTCTCTCTCTCTCTCTCAAATATGACTACAATACTATTTTTTTTATCGTTTTGTATACTAATTTATCTACTGTATGTGGTAGCAACGCTACAACCTGTTATGTATACTTGAACGAGACGCAAATAATATATCATTCAGCGTTTTTTAGTAACATTAACTGGAGATGTTTTCTATGTATTCGTACTATGTGGTTTGGTGTTCTTTTATCATTTTGTACAATAATTTATCTATCTGGTAGCAACGCTACAACCTGGTCAATACTTGAAGGAAGCAATGAAATTCAATACCATTGAGAGTTTCCAATTACATTAATTGGAGATGTTATCTATGAACTCGCGCTGTGTAGTTTGGTGAACCGCCACCAGGCTGGCCCATAATCATCTGCAAAAGCATGGGAACACGGGACACTTAATGATTGTTTAGTGGGTCTTACGAATTTTTCGTTCATTATCTTCTCAGTAATTCATCATGTAGTTTGTAATTGGAAAAATGGACACAGGAATTCCTCAAGACTAAATGGAAAAACTTTTCACAGGTAAGCAAAGCACATTGAATTTTAAATACCCATAATTTTATGCGTCACGTAAATTTTTTGTTAACAGTAGATACGCTCTCTCTGTGAACGTCCTGTATGTTGAACACAATACTATGTCACTTGAGTGCATTGGCTATCACAATTTTGAAATCGGAACATCAGTTATATTGTAATAACCTAAACTAAAAATGATCTTACTCGTTGCTAGATATGCTAGTAGGCCTATACGAGTTTCGTCTTTTAAACAAGTTCCCGTGATAAGTAAGTTCACCAACCGTATTTTGTCAGTCATTAAGAGTTCTTTGCAGTAGGTAGCCCTGTCGGATATTGTTTATGCCATCAATATTTTAGTATTAGACACGTATAGGCAACTTTAGAGTTGTTTAACGAAGTGCATTTTTGAAACGCGTCAACGAAATTCTGGAACGTCACACTTCGTGAGAATATTTCAGGACCACATAAAACGTAAAGAAATCGCTGTATTTTTATTTTACAAATCCAGATTTTATTTATATTTTCGTTATTTATATTTTCGTCAAGCGATATGTATCACGGACTGGGAAGAACAAAAATAGATTGGTAGCGTAGGCTAGACCTATGATCTCAGACTACTCATTTGGTAGTATGCGTACTAATTTCTCTGTAGTAAAGGTTATCAAAACATCATGCCACTGAAAAAAAAAACTTTAAAAAAGGGTATTAAAAAGGAAAAGAATTTTGGCCAAGCCAACGCGGTATTATTTTGTCAGTTATGAAATTGTAACCAACATTTTTGAAAAGAGCTCTTCGTTCTCGGTATTTTAAACCCCACAAACACAAAGCATAAATAATAAATAAAAAAATTAATCAAATTGCGACTTACAGGGTAAGACAATACCGCGCCCCCCCCCGCCCACGCTGCTACGGCAAAACTGTAACCAGTAAATGCCCCAAGGTTAAGTTAGGTTGGTATTTTTAGGTTCTTTGGTGCTCTATCATTTCGAAGCCATTTTTGCATGAAAACCCAAAGTGGGTTTTCATGCAGAAATGGCTGGCTGGAGTCTTATGGGCAACTTATACAATTTTACCGCCACGCTAGGCCTGTGTCAATGAATTCGTCTGGTCTTTTTATTGTTTGTCATTTTTTTAAGAGCAATTTTGTTTTCGATAAGTCAAGGTCATTATCTGATGGTAACCCTTGTTTAGCGATATCCCGTAAGGATAATTCCAAAACCTCAGAATAGAAAGAAGTGACTGCTAACCTTTACTGTCGTCTGTTTGTTTACATGACGTCGAGCTTGGCGGGGAAAAACATATGCTAATCATATTTTCTACACTTTCTTTAAACAATGCTCTCAGAAGCACCCAAGTAGCTAATCATGAAAACAAAATGCATTTTGTTAAACAAATGGTATACCGTCTTGGTGGCCGGTAATAAAGTCACAGAAAAAGTCACAATCTTAGCTAGGAAAAAAGTCATGGAAAAAAGTAACATTCATTTATGGTGGCCAGTAATCATTAGGTTGGGTTAGGTTACAGTTAGGTTGGGTTAGATTAAGTTAGGTTGGGTTATAGGTTGGTTTGGGTTAGGTTAGGTTACTTTTTTCTGTGACTTTATTACCAGCCACCATAAACTATTGTGACTTTTTTTCCCTGTGACTTAATTACTGGCCACCATAAATTATTGTGACTTTTTTTCTGTGCTTTATTCCTGTGACTTTTTTCTGTGCTTTATTCCTGTGACTTTTTTGCTGGATTCATTGTCTTCATAGTGATGCTATTTCTTGCTTACCACTGAAAATGCTTGGCAGTAGGTAGTTCTGGTGTGGAGCAGATAAGTCATACAATCGTTCATTTGATGATACAAGCATGAAAGTTGGCTGAAGTACTCATTGGGGGTTAGACTTTAAGAAACAAGCACTACCCACTTGAAGTTTCCTTATGGGGGCCATTTTCCAAGATGGCCACCATACGATGATTATCGTGAAAATTTCAATATATTTTTTGTAAAAATAGCCAAAGTTAAAATAATCACTAATGGGATAAATTAGGGGGTTCTTTGCCATAGAATTACAGACTTGACTTGGGAGAGCAGCCCTTGCCATTCAGGAATCAAATTTGTTGGCCATTTTCCAAGATGGCCTCCAGGGAAGCCTAATATGCAAAATAATCTAACTTTATTGGTATTTCCATGTATTTGTCCATAGAAATTGATTTCTGTGAGAATTTACAGCCATTTGTTCTTAGACATAATTAAAGAAATATATATATATAAGCAACAAATATACTAACACTATTAACTGTGTCCAAACTTGCAAATTATGATAATGAGTATATTAGCGTCTATTCTCCTTCTATCATTGTTGAACATCAGTGTTTTAGACTCCTGAAGATGCATGACAAGGACAGCTACAGATTGCAGTATAGTCTAATCCTGTCTTTTTACATGTGCATCTTCCACCACAGTCCGTCTCGCATCCACATTTAGTCAATTCCTGGCAGCATTTAGAAATCGGTTCAAGTGAGGTCCACACAACTCTCCAGTTGTCATCCTCTTTCGTCCATACCCACCTAGAAGGGCAATGAAGTTCTGGACCATGTTTAACACATTGTCCCCAAATATGACCTGCCTGATAGGCTGCTCATTTTGCATGTTCCCTTAGTGTATTTTTAGTTGGCGGGATTAAGTCACATGACCTCTGCTGTCGGGCCAAGAGATCAAGTCTTATTATACCTTGTCTACAGATGAAGTTGTGCTAGACCTGTCATGCATCAGAACTACAAATTGCCCCAGTACTTGTACATCAGACTCCTCAACTTCAGATGGGTTGTGACTGAGTTTTACAAATGTAGTTGAAGCTTCATTACAGACATTCCATTTTTCCTTTTCCATTGAAACCTGATACAACAGTGCACCCAGTGAGAGCATGGAAAAACAACATCCCTTTGGACTTCTCTGGTCCGAGGGTAGATGCAAGATCATGTATAGGAATCCACCTAGTGTGCTGTCCTTTGCCAAATCGGACCCACAATTTCTCGAGCCCCAAATTACCACAATGTCTGTGTCATTGTGAGTACAGGGTGCCAGGTCCTCCATGCTCATGTTGGTGTAATTGGTACTAGTAAAGAGATTTTCCTCTGTAGTCACAAGAACTGCATTGCTCGTGGTCATTCTAACCATGTTATCAGAAGAAAATGGAAGAGCTCTGACTTCTTTGTGCTGTTACAAAGAAAACTCTTCCAATTTGATGGTGTTTTCCTCTTTCTGTAACTCTCCTCCTGATGACCTTTCTTCATTTTGATCTGGCTTTTGACTTCAGACTGGTCTTCTGGTATACACCAGAAATTATGTCAGTTCTCTTATGATTGTTGCTGTAGCACTCTACCAAGGGAAGAATATCCTTTTTAGCATATTCACTAAATGTCTTAGGTGTTTTTGGAGTAACGGCATTCACCAGTGAGGCCCCATCAACAATAAGTACATCCGATTCCAGCTTGGACTCTGGAATCTTGACTTTATCTTGGAAAATATTCACAAAATCTGACTTTGTACATGAGCACACTTACCATTCTTGCTGAGAGATGGAGGACAAGACTGGTTCTTATGCTTGAAAAATTCTTTTAAATCACATCCTCGGTTTTGACAAATCACACCCTCACTTTTGACAAGAGATGAAAAGGCGGGAGAACAGGTGACAATCCTCCTTTAGTAGTGTTGTCTCAGATTGGTTGCTTTGTCTTGGCCCTGCACTGAAAAAATCAGTCTTGTTCTTCTTGATTAGCTGGTGGAAATATAACCATCAGTCTGCATTTTATCTATAAAGGTTTTGAACTGTTCTTTCCCTTCTCAAAATGGGTTGCAACAAGTTCAGCTGCAGATGGTTCTGCTATGTCTTTTGTGTCAAGGGTCAGAAAATCTCCTGTCTCCTCAGCGAATGGATTGCCCATTTCTTCTATGACTATGGTGAGCCAGTGCACCTTCTCAAGGAATACCTTTTGAGCTGTTTGTGAATGTTCATGGTGACGAGTATTTTCTCTATATCTTTACTTCCTGATGCCATTTCATAAACTGGCCTATTTCTGGTCCAGCCACCATCCATCTACAAAGAGCTGATGGATCTTCTGTAAGCCTTATAGCTCCCCCATCTCCTTTGATGATAGCATGTTCTGCTCATGGGCCTGGTCAGTAGCCATTAATGAGAAATGTCTTCCAGGTTTGTGAACAACAAAATTTCCGTTTTGGAACTGCCTTGCAACCTCTAGGTGTTGTCACTCTAGGCTCATCTTATCTTGAAGATGAACTGGAAGCCATTGTGCGTAATTGACGTTGTTGGCAAAGAAATATGGTATTAGTTCCAGCAGAGATTCCTGATACAGTGCAAAGTTTCCCTCACTAAATGAACGTATCATTGTGAAAACAGTCAACTCCATGTTCAGGATCAAAAGCCAAAATTGAAAATGTGGACATTCTTTCTTGCGTGCATCATGCCATTTTTCCAAAGGTACGGATTCCACTTCACTGTCTTTCTGCTCAGAAGAATATGCACTATAGGCCTTCATCAAGAGCTTAAGTAAACTGCATGCTGTAATTTGATGGGCTTGGCAAGTCTTGGTGACATTGGTAGCGGATAGAAATGAATCTCAAAGCCTGAAGATGCCACGTCAGCTTCAACAAGTGCCCTAGTCCATCCACTGCCCTCTAGCTTTGACCCAATAGATTTCAAGGCTGTCATCTCAATATGAAGTCCACCAAACATGATTACAAACATCCCCTCCATATTTGTCAGGCCAGTGCCGCTGTATTTGCTTTGCCAGTGCATAAATTGGCTGGTCAGCTGTTATAGCTGGTGCTTGTCCTGGGTTAAGGAATGTTACTGCATCCTTGATTTCTTCCATAACATGCTTGATGGTGGCAACACTATGGGCTTGATCTCACAGAAGTGGCAGCAAAGAACTGATGCCAGTAACAAAATCATTTGTCCTTTGTTTGCTTGCATGATGTGTTGATATATTGGATGAATCATCTACATCTGTGGTTTCATGGACCTTTTCCAACCATTCATATTCAAGCTTGAGTTCCTTTTGGAGATGACTGGTGTCTGGCAGTGATACATCATCAGTGGTGCTCGGTTCTGGATTCCTTTTGCGGAAGAAGCCCGGTGGAATGTTCATGAATGATTCAGGAAGACCAGGAACCTCTTTTGTTTGACTCTGTAACATTGGGCAGTGTGTGTACTTCCCCTTCTTCCTCTGGACTTGGATGCTGGAACGATGAAATACTTGTACCATGGAAGGATGTACAGTAAACCCCCCGTATTTGCGGAGGATGTGTACCGCAACCCCCCGCGAATAGCTAAAATCCGTGAATACTTAAAACCCCTCTAAATACACTTAGAACTGCCTATTTTGATAGTTTAACACAAAAAAACTCCAAAAATGCTTATACTTGAGTATTTTAATGTTTTATCAGTTTAAACACAAAAAACTCTAAAAATGCTTATACTGTACCAGTATTTTAATAGTTTTATCACAAAAAGTGCATTTAGTCATGAAAATGATATGAAAATACAGTAATTAGTGAATATTTCTCAGTGAAAAATACTGTGAATGGGCAAATTTTCTGCAAATAATGGGTAGATACATTCCACAGAGAAATCCGCGAGTCCTCGAATAGTGAGACTGCGAATACAGGGGGTTTACTGTACTGGCTGTTGGAGTGTGGTCTATGTTGTCTAAAGCAGAAGTTGTGAAAGGTCCCTTTCTCAAAATAGGTGGACATGCATCATCATCTTCCGCATATTGCTTTACTACACTCGCCTAACTGTCCTGATATTTCCAACACTGTCATATGATATGCTAATTTGAATCTCATGAAGCTTGTCAAGTAATTCTCTTTTCCTTGTTCTGGCAAACGCTTTCATCCCAACATATATGGGAAAAGGTGTTTCATGGTGTTTTTCATACCTGCGGGTTTTTGATCCTTCAGTATACATAGAGTAGTAGTTGTGTTGTAAAAGTTCTGCAAAAGCAACATCTGACAGTACAACACTGTGGTCCAGATGGGACCTGATGTTAACACCATGCTCAACGATGCAAACAAACTGTAGAAGTGCCTGTGGAACAATTTCGTTTCCAAGTCATTCTTGTAAATCTTGACTGAATTTTGTGTTACGAGCAAGCATTTCTCTTCGAATGATATTTGCAGCTTTAGCCAGATGAATAGCTTCACTGTACTTGCTAGCATCAGACAGAATTGCGCCAATATCTTTTCTGAATGCTAGAAGAACATCATGCCCTTTCCTATGGGCCTCAAGCTCAGGGATCCTAGAGAGTAACTGATCTTTTAACCTGGTGGTATTGACATCTGGGGAGTCTACACGTAGTTGTTGTAGCCGGTGCTTTCATAGGGAAGCTAGATCAGCAAGTCTGAATATTGCAGGTGATGTTTCTGTATTAGTAACCTTGCTATCAGTGATGTAGATAAGTTCAGAAAAAGCCACAGGATATAACTTTCCATTGATCACGGCGATTCTCCTCTTGCTTTATTGCATTAAGATGTGCTCTCTTTGAGTTGTGTAAGTCTGCCAAGCATCGTGGGTGATACTTCAGTTCTTGAGCAACAGCATCACCAGCACTTAGCTTTGTAATGAGCTTTCCATGGTTTAGTGTCTTGTCACATTGACTGAGCCTTTCATTCAGCTGCATTGTCATTGCTTGTCTTAAATTTGGTATTTCATCCTCTTCTTCACACAACAAGCATTGTACCTTTGGAGGGTCTGAGGTTCTTGATCTCTTTCAAAGACTTTCTTCTGTGCCTGATGTACAGGGAGTCACTGTTCTCTGCTGTGCTCTTTTCACATTGGTATTATTTAACAAAAGTCTGCAATTGTTTTGATATTTTGCTTTATTTCGTATCAGTGTAGTTTCTATGCCTTCTCCATCATCTAACTGTGTTGGATCAAATTATATTGGCATAACAATAAGAGCATGGAACAATGGTATATTTTTTGCAAGACTAATATATCCAGCAGAGTCCTAAGTATACCTTAGTTTAACCAGATCACTGAGCTGATTAACAGCTCTCCTAGGACTGTCCCGAAGGATTAAATTTATTTTATGTGGCTAAGAACCAATTGGTTACCTAGCAACGGGACCTACAGCTTATTGTGAAATCTGAACAACATTATAACGAGAAATGAGTTTCTATCACCAGAAATAAATTTCTCTAATTCTTCATTGGCCAGTCAGAGAATTGAACACGGGCCCAGCAGAGTGCTAGCTGAGAACAATACCAACACTGGAACGCGGGCCCAGCAGAGTGCTAGCCGAGAACAATACCAACCAGTCCAATGCAGAGTCCTGTTTCCTCTGAAATATGCTAAGAGGTGAAATTAGTGTTTCATCATCTTGACAAAGAGAACATGTACTCCAGTCAGTTTGCATTTTTAGTTTGGCATCCATGATAAGATACTTTGAACTTGCGTAGAGCTGGCTAAGGGTTTATTCTTTTACCATCTTTGCTCACTTTCATGTATGGGATACAGTTATGTTCAAGCTGTTGCCCTGCACCCAACCCGATCGTTCATCCAATATCATTTAAATCCCATGCAATCTGTAAACCATCTGGATAACATTCTTGGCTCGGCTCTCCCGTGCTGGCACATCCTGTCAGCTCTGGTGCAGCAATCTAATTTCTTTGGAGCTGATGAGATAGCATTTGGGATACTAGTTTAGCTGAAATTGAACCCCATGCTGAGTTTCACAGCAGTGTCAGTCACCAGTGCGCCCTGGTAGTGAGCAACAGACACTCTCTTGGCACTGCCTCCATAGTTTAATCTTAGAGTTTTGCTTCTCATATGTGAATAGGCTTTACTCTGATATTAAGCTTCATCTGCCCAAAGCAGCTGGTTTTTTGGTGCCAAAACCTTCCGTTTGCCCCATTGCTGTCTGCAGAATACCCCCCTGCCTCAGGAGCAATATTGTAGACTTGACTTTACCTTCCTTTCATTAGTAGCAAAAGTTGGAATTAGATGGAGAGAGATTGGCGTTTTTATGGTTTATGGCTGTTTTTGGTTTGTTGGCGGCCATCTTGAAAAAAATGGTGGCCATATTGGAATTTTTGATGGCTAGCACTTTTTTCTCAAAAAGTGATGTACATGCTTGTATCATCAAATGAATGATTCTGGCCAAAAATCACATTAAGCTGCTCCGCTATGGAAGCTATTGTTCATGTTAACATGGTTTATCTTTAACCAATAACAGCGATGCATGAGGCAATAGTGTGTAAGGGTGTCTGTATGTATATATGTACAGTATATATATAATATATATATATATACATGTATATATATATAATATATAAATATATATAAGTTCCTCATTGGGCGGGTGGGTATCATTCTCAGCCAGCACTCTGCATATATATATATATTATATATATATGCATACAAATACATAGTTCTGTATACACTTTTATCATATATATATATATATATATATATATATATATATATATATATATATATATATATATATATATATATATATATATATATATGCATTTAAATGGATATATATAATTATTGATTGACTGATATAAATCAACATTGCCCTCTTTTTTATTTAAGAAGATTATATAGTTATATATTTAAATGGCATATAGACTACTGATCATGCAATAGGGAAATAATTTTGACCTTCTGATAGTTGAGATTTTTATAGATTAAAATACGTGGTTATTTTGGGCAAAAATCTTTACTTTACATAAATCAACATTTCAGGTTTTTTTTTTTTTTTGAAAGAATATATAGTTTTTGTATGTAAACACATTACTGACTGCTTAGTAAGGGAATGATTTTTTAAAATAAAAATTGCAGTAGACTTTCCAATATTTGAGATATGTAATGATTGCAATGCTATATTCTTTTGCTTCAAGTACAATGGACCTCGGAACAATATTTCGTAATGAATTGTATAGTAATGATTAATTAATTTATAATAAAACGAGAGAGAGAGAGAGAGAGAAGCAATGTGCTGCTCTAGTGTTTTGCCACTTTAGTTTACTACTGTATGCTGGGTTTGGTGTTTCAGTATGGCCGCCCGCGGTCACACGCTCTGAAGGGCGATTGCCACGCCATGCTATTGACTCTTCACGTTTTCGACTTACCAGCTTACAGGGAGCAGCAGAAAGGCAAATATAGACGACGTCAAGTGGAGAGTCCGCCAATCCCTCAAGAAGTAGCCAAGACCAGCGAAGATCATGACACTGACGCTGTAGGGAGCGCACAGAATCATCCCTACGACTGTGCGTTTCGAGGTAGGTGTTGTCTCCATCACTAGTACAAAGGAAATCGGTCAGGTTAGATTTGGTTTCGTAATGAATTCTTACATGGTAATAGTTCCTCGTTGGATGGGTCGATATCGTACTCGGCTAGCACTCTCCTAGGCCCGCGTTCGATTTCACAATAAGCTGTAGGTCCCGTTGCTAGGTAACCAATTGGTTCTTAGCCAGGTAAAATAAGTCTGATCCTTCGGGCCAGCCCTAGGAGAGCTGTTAATCACCTCAGTGGTCTGGTTAAACTAATGTATACTTTACTTACATGGTAATCTCATGAAACCTACTTAGAGGCATGTAAAGGATGCTGAATCTGAAGTGATACATTCTTTATCCTATATAAAACGATTGTCTAAGAAACTTTTGTGTCATATTTCATGCGTGGTTTAAGTGGAAAATATTTATAATATTTCAGAAATCATTTCTACTATTAAAGTACTTTGAGATCAAGTTTTATCAGCACGTGAAGTACTTGAAATATAATCATTACAAGAAACTTATCTTGATGACATGAGAACTGCGCCCCGTAGGGGGGCAGTGCCGTCAGCGTACCTCATGCTCTGCACTGTAGGCATTACGTAAGGTTCTTTGAAGCGTGCGTTCGGCCCCTAGATGCAACTCTTTTCCTTCCTTTTACTGTACCTCCTTTCATATTCTCCTTCTTCGATCTTACTTTCCACCCTCTCCTAACAGTTGATTCATAGTGCAACTGCGAGGTTTTCCTCAAGTTACACCTTTCAAACCTTTTACTGTCTATTTCCGTTTCAACGCTGAATGACCTCATAGGTCCCAATGCTTGGCCTTTGGCCTAAATTCTATATTCAAATATATATTCAGTTCATAAGAACTGCGTCACAACGACATCTTTGTGTATCTGTGTTTGCAAAAGAAACGTCGACCTTCGCGTGAAACATTAAAAAAAATTTTAAAAATCCCAATACCGCAGACTAATAAGGGTCAAACTTCTAAACATGGTTATCGGTTCTATTATGTTAATAAAATCACTAAGAAACAACTGGTGTTGCCACAGAGCTTCCGTATACGATAATGCAACTGGCATTCACAGCCCACTTGCAGGGGGTTCAGGTTAGTCCATATATAATAGTACCAACTGCCAGCAAATACCACATACGAAGACAACACTGAGAATGTTGTTGCCAAAGTCGATTATTAGTCCTTTTGTAATTATGGCCAAAATTATTTTTCAAGAGTTGCAAAGCTGTTGTACTGTTCAAGTGTTCTTATCTTTAGCGTGAATGGGCAGAGTGAAAATGAATAGGATATATGCCCTATACATAATGTATAATATAATCACAATAATCAGAATGCTCTACAGTCGTGCTTCGGATAAAAAGAAATTAAATTTTAAACATTCCAGCAAAAATTAAGTCTTTTCTGTCAGAATTGTGAACTGTACCTTACCTAAGTTATAGGTGGGATAGATGATGCTTGAGAGCGTAAGGCCTAGGACGAGCCTGCAGACAAGCACTAACGAATAAATTGGGAGCAGCCCTATGCCTAGAACAGCTGCTACTACCACAAGGGACCCGTATCGTAAAGTCGCTCTACGACCTAACCTGAAATGATTTTAAAGTATATTAAACATATTAATTTATTTAATGTTAACAACAGGTAATTACTCATCATCGTTATGACTCATATAAGAATTTTTCAATACTGTTGTTCTGATTATAAGGCATAATTTAAGCCTTTGAGTGTCTGACAGATATCACGTTCAGCGTAAGCGTATTGATAACCAGTTTCCTTCATGTAAAAATTCAGTATAAACAACCATAAAGTCCCTTATGCATTCGTTTTCTTACAGACAGGGTAAAACGGAGCCTTTTTTTTTTTTTTTAAACAAGACAAGGACTAGGGTTTTTAAAAGTACAGTAAAAAGACAGAAAGAAAAATATATTAATTAAGAAGAGACTGCAGAGAGGCGCATGCTCAGTTCACTGCCTACAATCTTTTCAATTAAGTTATAACTTGGAAATACCTGTCTCCAACGGCGCCTCCGACAACATCCCCCATCATACATCCAGCACTGATGACCATCTGGTAGAGGGAGGAGAGCCAAGCGTCCTCACAGATGAGTCCCCACTGAAGGCAGAAGCAGCGGTTAGTAGTCTCATAACCTCATTCGTGAAACTATGAGACACCTTTTTATAAAATTAATAAGAAAGGAAGCGCTGGGACCTATGAGGTTTGAAATGTGTAACAGAGGGCAAACCTTGCAGTTGCACTATGAAACAATTGTTATGAAAGGGTGGAAAGTCAGTTGGAAGAAAGAGCATATGGACGGAGGTACAGTAAAATGAATGAAAGAGGCTGCAGCTAGCGGCCGAAGGGACGCTGCAAAGAATCTTAAGTAATGCCTACAGTGCACCACGTGAGGCGCACTGACGCTACCCCCCTACAGTTTGTATAAATCAGTTAACTTAATTTTTGTTTACAAATCAGTAACTCAATTTTTCCTCATATTTTCAGTGTATTTCTTTGATTTCATTTATTATTAAGTGCAAGTTATTATTAATACTCGTCATTTTAGCCATTCCACTGTAAATGCCTATTCGTTAATGGTTTTTTTTATATGATCTCTTTAATTTTTATTCAGCAGCATTCTTATTTTATGCATTCACTGTACACACAGGATTTATCCGTAAAAGGAGCATCAAAATAATTTCCAAAATGATTGGTTCTTTGAAAGTGAAAAAATGCGCTCGAAGATGCTTACCTCCATTGTAATGGTTGAAGTGAAAACGGAAGTGTCGTATTCCCAGGAGGAACATGAGGTATTTGAAACATTATTTAGCGTCTCCCCTGCAATACAGATAAATAATTTGTTAACTGTTCCGTCTTCATATTAATTTTTTATTATTTAACTTAAAGCTGCTTTTTCATAAAAAAAATTATTTTGTTGTCATGCGATTTAAAGCTCTTGTTGTCATAAGCTTAAGAATTTGTTTAGTGATCAAATCTTTCATGTGACACTGTACTTCGAAAATGTCTGAACGGAAGGTTATATTTTAAGCAACAAATTCTTAGCAACACTTAGACGTTACGCTAATCAGCCACATACGTGTAGTTGGAGTCTGCCGAGTTGTGTTGTAGACGGTTTGCATATCACTGACAAACTCAGTACTCCGGCTGCAGCCATTGTCGAAACCCTCTGTGATATTTCTTAGAATGAAAAATTTGAACAGTTTGTTTACCAGCGATCAACTACCAGGAAGGTTGTTTCATTCATTTCATATATTCATTAATATTTTCATTAACAATCTCAACTCCTTTACCATAAATATTTTAAGTTTAGTATGCGTAATGAAATGGAAGATTCGGTAGTATTGTACTCACAGTGTCCCCGTCTCCTGACACCTGTAATGAACCTGGGCATTCGTCAAGGTAGAGCCAATAAGAGCTGGTGCCAGGGCAGCTGGGCCTGCGGCAGAAATATTAATAAACGCTTATCAACATTATCAGTCAAGTCTTGTAGAATATTTATATTGTAGTGTAAGGAAAACATTCACCCAGTCCCACTAGTATTGGCGTTTTCCAAGCCACATAGGAATTTTGTGGGAATTGGAATGCACAATGTTTGTTAAACATGCAAGTGTCCATTATCTATGCTTTAGAGAATAGGATATAGAATTTTAGCCTTTGGGAAATTAAGAGTAAAACGGTTTGAAAGGTGTAACAGGAGGAAAACCTCTCAGTTGCACTGTGAATCAATTGTTAGGAGAGGGTGGAAAGTAAGATGGAAGAAAGAGCTTATAAAAGGAGGTACAGTAAAAGGAATGAATGGGGTTGCAATTAGAGGCCGAAAGGACGCTGCAAAGGACAGTAAGTAATGCCTGCAGTGCACCGCATGAGGTGCACTGACAGCACTAACCCCCCTAGGAGGTATACTTTATAGAAGAGATAAGAGAGTGTGAAATTCAGACTCATTATAACTTGTACGACAAACGTTAATGTTTCCTTTTAACCAAAGCGCGTATAAACGCTCACATACATAAGGACTTTCCTCTTCTAAATACGTATTTACTTACAGGACGAGTTATAGGGCAAAGTCCATTTTAGACTAAATCTTAATTAGTACACCGAAAACATGACACTCGATATGAGTTCAAACCTGTTCAAAATGAGCTTTGTGTCATCTTTTATCCAGATTTTATGAATAATTTGTAACCACCCGACATACCAGTTCATGGTTACATTTACACGTCAAACATATCATCCCAATTTTTTTTTTTCTGAATCGTGAAAACAAGTAAAATAACAATATTTCCCCAAAATTCACCAAAATAAAGAAATTAACAGGAAGGTTCAGGGTTCTAGTTGAAATAAAATCGCAAGAGAGAAAAAAATAGGATTATTAATAAATAAAGTAGTGGATTGATTTATACGGCTACCCTATAGTTATCGTTAGCTGCCAAGTCCGTAAATAAGCGGAAGGATTTAAGAGGTCAGAAGTGACTCAAGGAGAGGTAATTATGATAGATAGAATAGAATATAGAACTTGTGACCTATAAGGTCATTCAGCGCTGAAAGAGAAATTGAGAGTAAAAAGGTTTGCAAGTTGTAAAAGGAGGAAAACCTCGTAGTTGCACTATAAATTAATTGTTAGGAGAGGATGAAAGGTAGATGGAAGAAACGAGAATATGAACGGAGGTTCAGTGAAAGGAATGAAAGGGGTCGCAGCTAGGGGCCGAAGGGACGCTGCAAAGAACCATAAGTAATGCCTAAGAGCACCGCATGAAGTGCACTAACGGCACAACCCCCCCTATGCACTGTGGGCCAGGAGGTGGACAAAAACCAAAAAAATTATTGTTTAGTTTTATCATAATTACATGAAAAACGTAAATTAGAATAAATTTTAGAAAGGGAACTGTATGCTATATAATTATTTAGGTAGTATGGGATTGGCTGGTGCTATGGTTTTTAGACGCAATTGGCTAACTACATTCTCTCCCAGTATGCAGTGATTAGTCTAAATCAGATTTGTGCGCCTGTAGCATCTGTGATATTAGGTCCATATTTCATTAGTTTATAAATGATTTTCAAAAAAGTTTACTACATGTTATTTATGTGACTAAACATATCAAATATTGTGTATAACATGCAATTAATCCATGTTATATTGATATATACAAAAAGTACTTAAAATATTTTGCTTTAACAAAAACAAGTATGCGGCAATTTTTTCGCTTGCATTTGCTTCCTATCCTTATGGATTTTATTATACTAGAACTTGTGTAGAAAGTGAATATACCTGTTTTTTCTTTGCACCAATTTGCACTTGGAGCTTTTGTGGGCAGTAATAACCGAGGCGCTACTTCCCCTATCATGACCGTGCAATGTAACCAACGATTCTGAGTAATGAACGCCATAAGGTGAGGGTTGCCAACGAGTACTTTATCGTCTTAAACATGGTGTTTTTCAATGGGTCTGGGGCAAATCCCGGCCTAAAAGTTGGGGGTTGGGTTGCTATGAGTTTTGGATTTTAAAACTGTTCGACGGGTTTGCTTGGGTTAGGGCAGGAAAATATCTAGGACCTGTATATTAGGAAAGACATGGAGCCATTTCATAAGGAAATCTTTACCGCTGTTATTGCAATTTCCACATTTTCATATACAGTATATCACTGAAGACTTTGTTTTAAGTGTAACGAATGACGGTGAAATTCTGGAGTCAATATCTTTTAATTTTCTCAAATACTTTAAACCTAAATGGGTAGATGTATAAAGGATCAAGATTTAAATTTACAAAAAAAAAATGCTGATTGTTTGAATAACATTGCATGTGAGCGGAAAGAAATTGCTCATGCCGGTCCCGTTCGTCCTAATAAGACCTTTGAGATTTCCAGTGAAAAACAGAGAAGCATAAATCAGAACAGCTACTTCTTACTTTGCCGGGAAGAATGTTTTATCCTACATCTAAGATTTTAAAACAATAGGGTACAAAAATTTAGCTGAACAGCTTTCAAATATATCATTGAAAACAACTTTTGGTGACAAAAATGAATACTGTCCCGAAGAAGCATTGGCTCAAGTAATATTTGGTTGTTCACTAAGTAAGAGATGTTATCAACTCTTAAGGCCTGGAGCTACTGAAAGAAGTATCAAACTTTATCCAGCCTATAATTTAATCCGGGAAGCGAAAGAAGCGTGCTTGCCAAACCTGCTTCTGAATGGAGAATTTTAGATTATAATGCAGAAATAGATTTCCAGGCTTTGATTGATCACAGTTAAATGAATTATGAAAATCTCCGATTTTGAGAAGCTCGAAAACTTAGCGGTTGATAAGTTATCCCTGGAGTGTAGAGTTGGTTTTGATGGGATCATCAGGACAAAGTATTGATAAGCAAAGCCTCTCGGCTAATGTTGAAAGAAATCTTGCGGCAGAAAATAGTCTTTATATAACAAGCATGGTTCCCCTTGAGCTAAATGTAACTTTATTGAATCGTGAAAACAAGGTTGTCATCTGGAAAAATGCAAAACCATCATCATCACTCTTCATTCGACCAATTACATTCAAGTTTTCGAAAGAAACTAGACAAGTGTTAGTTGATGACGAACAGTTTATAGAGAATTGTATTTCAAACTTATGACCTACTGAAATACCCGGTGAATTATTAGTTCACCACAATGTAAGTTTGACCATGATTGATAGAAAAGTGGCAACAGCACTATCAACAGTTACAAATTCGATGCAGTGTTGTTCTCTATGTGGATCCTCTCCTAAAATCCTAAATAACATCGAAGAAGTGAAAACCCGTCCTTCAAGTCAAGCAGCATTGAAACACGGCTTATCTACCCTTCACGCGTGGATCAGGTGCATGGAATGTTGCCTACATTAATCTTACAAAATTGATATACAGAAATGGCAAGCACGTACTCCTGGAGAAAAGTCAGTAAATAAGAGGAAGGAATTGATTCAAAAAAAGCTTTCATGATGAAGTAGGTTTACTAATTGACATGCCAAAACCAGATCTAATGATTGAAATACTGCTCGCACGTTTTTCAGAAATGCAGAAATTGCATCCGAAATTACTGTCCTTGATCAATCCTTTGTTAGTAAACTTTGTGATTTTATCCAACATTGTCACCTGGCCTTGATACCAATGCAAATACATTTGAAAGGTTTTGCTTGGACACTGCCAAATTTTATGTGCAAAAATATAACTGGTACTACATGCCCCAAAGCTTGCATCGGTTATTAAATTCATGGTGTTTCATTGATACGCAACTTCAATCTACCAATTGGCATATTATCTGAGGAGACACAAGAAACAAAGAATAAAGACTTCAAGAAGTTTAGGGAATCTTTCACAAGGAAAACATCACGAATAAAGACAAATGAAGATTTAATGAGAAGATTACTTTGTTCACCTGATCCCTTGATCAATTCCCTAAGAGTAGACAGACCTGCAGAAACTGAACTACCTGAGGAAAGCAAAAATTTAATCGTCCAAAATACTCTTCGATTTGTATCATGTAATCTTAAGCGAGTTAAAGTTCCTTGATATTTTTAGATTGTTTGAAACAAATGAAATGCTTTTATTTCTATTTTCATATTACTATAGTATAATAGTATAACCAAAATATTATTCTTTACGTTCATGAAAATGAATTATATTGTAAAATGCTTTAAAAGTCATTGTATTTGATAGAAATACTCTTATTTTCATATTTTTACTCTTATATTTTTTTGCATTGAATTAAGGCAGAGATAGATAAAGGTATCAAATACAATGGTGATATAGTTCTAACACTATATTTTACTTAATACACAAAAAATGGGCAAACATATCACTCATATTATTAAATATTCTTGTAAATACAATACTATAAAAGTTTATAAATTAAAATGAAAAATAATGATTGGATGTAAAAGCAAAAAATAATTTTGTCCAAAATATTACTGTTCTGGCCCACTGTGCTATGCGAGGTAATTATGACAGAAAAAAAAAATTGGAAACTTATGAGAGCTTGATTCTGACAACTCCGTTGCGCGTAAAATATGAGCCTTCTCGACTCAGTGGTTAATGAGATGTGACGTCTTTATTATGAATTAAGTGGTAAAACGCCCTCTGAATACACTTGCTTATGAAACAAGGGTGGCCAAACCGCGGCTGGTGAGCCACTTAAGGCTCGTTTGCCTTTACTGCACACATATATACACATGTATATATGTATGTGTATGTATTATGTATATATTATATACATATATGTATATATATGTAAATATATATGTGTGTGTGTGCGTATATGTACTGTATGTGTGTATATGTATATGTATGTGTATATATACAGTATGTATGTATATGTATATGTTTATATGTATGTGTCTGTATATGTTGATATATGTATATATGGATATATATGTATATATATATATATATGTATAAATGTATATATATCTATGTATATATAGATCAGTTATTCTAAAAATATTTTCTAAGGAACTCTCTTCATACTGGCTCTTTCCATAATGAGGTTGAGTTCCTTAGAAAATATTTTCAGGATAACTGCTACCCCAAACTTTTATTTGAGAAATAACTCAAAAAAATCTTGGATAATAAATTTCGGCCAAAAATTCCTGCACCTACAGTACCTAATCATGATTTTTATGTTTCTTTGCCTTTTACGATTGATTAAAATTTTTTAACTACGTTAAGGCAGATTTTAAAGAAATACTTGTCTCAATCCCAAATTCGTTCTAAGGAATCCAAGAGCAACTGGATCTCCTTTTTGGTTTAAAGACACTGTTCCCAACCTTATGTATAATCTCGGGACTTACATCGGATCCACCAGAAGAATGCTGAAAGTGCAAATCGACTCTCATCTTGGCGTTAGTCATAGAACAGGGTATACTTTGAGTAACGAGTAGTTTTCTAACATAAGGGAACATTCAAAACGATGTAAATTTTTTACTTCCTGTGACGATTTTGAAATCTTAGAGCAAGCTGCCGATGAAACCGCTCTCCATATCCTCCAGTCGTTAACTAGCAAACAATTGGTTCCATCTTTGAATAATCAGTCTTCTCCCGCTTCTCAGTTTTTAGTCTAAGATGTTTCTTGGTCCTTTTGGTGACCTTCTTGGTCACTCGAGTTTTCTTTTCTTGAGGCGTTAGGTTGGTTTTAAATTTTATATTTAGATACTAATATCTATATTTTAACATTAATAATTCCACTGAGTCTTATGTATTGATTTAATTGTTGTTACTTTTGTATTTTAGCCCTGATGATGAAGCCATGCTTTGAAACGTTGGCTGGAAATAAAGTTGAATATGCATCACCCTCTCTTCGTCCTTCTGTTTTGTGCTACGTAACAGGCTTGCTAGAAGTCAACACTTTCCAGATTTATATATATATATATATATATATATATATATATATATATATATATATATATATATATATATATATATATATATATATATATATATATATATATCTAAATAAATAAATAAAGTTAAGTATACCTTAGTTTAATAAATAAAGACCACTGAGCTGGTTAACAGCTCTCCTAGGGCTGGCCCGAAGGATTAGACTTATTTTACGTGCTAAGAACCGATTGGTTGCCTAGCAAATAATATTGTATTTATATTATGTATATATATATATATATAATGTGTATGTATAATGTGTGTGTGTGTAATGTAAAGAACAGGATAAGAACAAAATTTAAACATACATTTTGTTACATACACTTCTTGTTACAATTTTTTTTATTTTAAGAAATGCATATTAAATGCAATTATATTTATTCATGATTAGAGTTTTTAAAAGACTGTTAATTGGCATTAGTTTCAGTAATCACAAAGAGACATTGTAGAAAAATATATGTATATATATACAGTATATATACACATATATGAATAAATTTTTTTACATTTTGTCTTTGCGATTATTGAAACCAATACAAATCAATAGTTTAAAAACTCCATGCACGAATAAACTTAATTGCATTTAATATGCATTTCTTAAAATTCATATAAAATTTTTGTAACAAAATGTGCTTGCAACTATAGAAGCGTATGTTTAAATTGTCTTATCCTGTTATCATTTGTGGCTCTGACATTTAAGTATTTTTGGCCACTCCTGTGTTAAAGATGACAAATACGTAACGTTAAAACTAACAGAGTAAGCAACTGACAAATAAGGTTTCCAGAGACATAACAATATATCACTTACCTAAAATGGCTGCAGTGATTGCGATCAATTGCCAGTTACCGAAGCCTATTTGAGCAAATATGGCGTCAATGTCGTCTGCCATATTTTCCGCCGATAAGGACGCACTTCTGTAAAGCATATTGATTATCTGTTAGTTATATATACATGTATATTATATATAATAATGCACACACATTATATATATATATATATATATATATATATATATATATATATATATATATATATATATATATATATATATATATATATATATATATATATATATATATATATGTAGAATTTACTGATAATTTTTCACCAGGTACATATGCAATGGTAAAAACCACACTGCCCTCTTAACTTCTTGAATTCTTCATACTTATTGGATATGCTTGTCACTACAAAGCCTTAGATTCAAATGCAAGAATATTGTATTATTCTGATATCCGTAGCAGGATTCGAACCCGCATCCAGAGTGTCAGAACGAGGTCACGTTGCTGACTGGGGAGGATGGTCTATTCCAGCTCTACTAAATGTGTCTGAAGTCGACAGGTATATCTGTGTATGAACGGCAACAGACTTTTATTCTTGTTATTAGGTTGGCAACGCTACTACTTCCTATTGTTGATTTTGGATCTAAGGCTTTGTAGTGACACGCTTATCCAAAATGTGTGGAGAATTCGAGAAGTTCACAGGGCACTACTACAATTTATATATATATATATATATATATATATATATATATATATATATATATATATATATATATATATATATATATATGTTCATGTAAATATATACATATATACATGTGTATTTACATACATATACTGTTTATGTATATTTATATATAGGGTTACTACAATTATATTTATAGTTATGTATATACATGGTTACTACAGTTATATATTATATATATATATATATATACACATACAGTATATACATATACGTACATATATATACATATACAGGGTACATATATATAAGGATAATGCCAGCGGTTAAAGTTCCTTTGTACATACATTGATTAATAAGTCATTGGTCGTTACCCGTGTTACAGTGAGAGACAAAATATCGGACTTTACTTTTATACTCTTTCCTAACAACTGGAGCAAGGAAATTGTATTGAGGCAATGATAATACGTTATAACACTTGTATCACAGTCTACCCCTCTGATATAAACACTAAAATGTTGAACTCCGTATTAATGTTCGGAAAAATTAATTGTCCCCTAATGCCCTTGTGCATTATTTGCTTATACGGATGACCTTAGAGCGCTGTCTTTTTTAAATTAATCGTTCCCTAATGCTCTTGTGCATTATTTGCTTATACGGATAGCCTTAGAGCGCTAGCTCTTTGAAATTATTCTAGATTTTTCAAATTTTGTAAATCCGTATTCAAAGATTTTGTGATGAAAGTGTCTAACTTGGAACGTTTAATCAAAACGTTTGCTTATCAGCAAAACTGAGAATATTGGCTCGTTAACGCCAGAATTTATCTGAAGAAATGATGAACGTGTCTCTGCAGTGCTTCTAAATAATTCCCCAGCCTTTCGTATTTCCCGTAAGTCTTAAACTCGGTCATAAATGGTGCATTTTCTGTTTATCAGTTTTTAAAGGTTAAACCTACAGATATATCTATCGAGGCATCAGTAAATTACAAAGCTCTTTGTCGGGTGAGTCGGTAGAGCTGCGGACTGTCACTCGATGGGCCGGAGTTCAGTTCCCCGGCCGGCTGACGAAGAGTTAGAGGAATTTATTTCTGGTGATAGAAATTCATTCCTCGCTATAATGTGGTTCGGGTTCCACAATAAACTGTAGGTCCCGTTGCTTAATAACCAATTGGTTCTTAGCCACGTAAAATAAGTCTAATCCTTCGGGCCAGCCCTAGGAGAGCTGTTAATCAGCTCAGTGGTCTGGTAAAACTAAGGTATACTTATCAGTAAATTACAGCCCCCCAAAAAAACTGCTAACTAGTGTTCTATGACTGAAACATGAAAAGTTCTGAAAGAAGAGTTAATACAGAATTACTGAGAGTATTGATAATATTACATAAGCTTAAGTATACTTCATGGTTGTGAGAGGAAGGTAATTAATTACCCCTTCCTTCAGCTTGTTTCATCTCAACAGTAACAGAATGAGCTAAGATTTTAATTTCTCTCAACATGTTGGTAAGAGAATAGAGTATAGAATTTAGCCCAGAGAGCAAGCACTGGGACCTATGAGGTCATTCAGCGCTGAAAGAAAAACAGAGTAAAAGGTTACAAAGGTGTAACAGGAGGAAAATCTCGAAGTTGCACAAAGTTAAGTATACCTTAGTTTAACCAGACCATTGAGCTGATTAACAGCTCTCCTAGGGCTGGCCCGAAGGATTAGGATTAGACTTATTTTACGTGGCTAAGAACCAATTGGTTACCTAGCAACGGGACCTACAGCTTATTGTGGAATCCGAACCACATTAAAGCGAGAAATTAATTTCTATCACCAGAAATAAATTCCTCTTATTCTTCATTGGCCGGTCGGAGATTCGAACTCGCGGCCAACAGAGTGGTAGCTGAGAACGGAACCCGCTCTCCCAACGAGGATCTTCGAAGTTTCACAAAGAAACACTTGCTTGAAGATGGTGGAAAGTAAGATGGAAGAAAGACTATGAAAGGAGGTACAGCAAAAAGATGAAAGGGGTTGCAGCTAGGGGCTGAAGGGACGCCGCGAAGAACCAACCATAAGTAATGCCTACAGTGCACCGCATGAAGTACACTGACGTCACTACCACCATGTTGGTAAGATGTTGATATACTTGGGTGAGAAGTAAGGTACCGGTACAAGAAAAGGGTAGAATTTGCAGATGCAAAGTAAAACCAGAGAAAAACGGTACTGGTTAACAAAGAAATTTTGAGTCGGCACCAGCGAGAGATTCATTTACAGTTGTTCACGTAAGTAGAAACCAGACTCGAGTCGGGAGGCTTAGGAATACGGAAGGAATATAGAATTGAGCCAAAGACCAAGTGCTGGGACCTTTGAGGTCATTCAGAGCTGAAAGCGAAATTGACAGTAAGAAGGTTTGAAAGGCTTCACAGGAGGAAAACCTCGCCGTTGCAATATGAAACAGTTGTTAGAGAGGTGGAAAGCCGGATGGAATAAAGAGAATATGAACGGAGGCACAGTAAAGGGAATGAAAGAGGTTGCAGCTAGGGGCCGAAGGGACGCTGCAAAGAATCGTAAGTATTGCCTCGAGTGCACCACGTGAGGTGAACTGACGGCGGCACTAATCCCCAGCCCTGCGGGACGCAGAAGAATAACTGAAACAATGTTGCCACTCACATTCACGTCTTCAACAGCAGGACAACTGGCTTGACACGTGAGCTCTGCCCCTCAACTCCACTCAAACACCCAGAGTAGAGTGAATCATGGTCTAAGAGTGCGAATGACCTCTGTGCCAGCTACTTTTATGAGGACAGTACATTCTTGGTGCAGTCTACTTTTTACCTCTTGTGACTTAATCTGAAAATCCATTTCCTATTTAAAGCAAAACTCGGCAACTCTCTCGAATCATGATTGTGCTATAAATAAACGCAAACTCTGATGTCATTGCCCTCGAAACATAGCAGAGCTATATAGTACTACGCCCATGGTTATGCATAAGTAATTTTCTTACACGGTTCTACTTAGCATGGCTAACTGCATCACTTTTTCTTATATATACTGACTTTCCATTTGAAAATATCTAGATTATTAACCTTTTCTTACTGTTTCCAAGTGCCCAGAGAGCGACGAAGGTACGAAACTGCGAATTTCGTGAACCACAACATAAGTACGTCTAATTTGCTTTCAAGTCTAGATGAGATTTTATCTAGTTTTATTAAATTTTTTACGTTTCTCAATATTAGGGCGTGGTTCTGGCACAAAGTATGAACTAAAAGGCATAATGAACCATAATTAATAATAATTGATCCCATACACATAGACAAAAAAGAGCTATGTAAGATTTACTTATTAGCACACCTAAATGAATCACATATTTATACTGAGGTGCAAAACACATACCCACATACATCATCTTATTGAAAATATTGCTCTGTAAAGCCATAGCAATATTTCAAGGAAACATTTTGCAGACTTAAGGGTTTCAGAGACAAAGCGCAGAATAAAAGCAAAAAAAAAAAAAAAATGCATTCATATTGCAAACTATACCTTGTCTAGTGTGTAAATCAATACCGTTGTATTTGTGGAACACCTAAGCATAATACTTTTACGTGTTTTGATAAAACGCCAAATTAGGTACACTTCTTAACACAGGTATTAAAAAAAATCGAAATGGCTGCCAGCAACAACTGTTTTAGGATTTATTTTTGTATCACCTATGTATTTAATGGTATACTGAGAACATAATTAGCCCAACTTGCCCAGCTTTACATATCACGAATAAGACACCTATAAGTTGATATCACAGCTCACTCGACACGGCTGAGAGATAGGCTTCTTGCCAAGTTGCTTGACACGCAAGCACACGACAAGGGAAAACACGTCCTGATGACCATTGACAAAGATGCTTGCATGCTCTTGCCCAATCCCACAATTAGAAGAACCAGAAAGGCACTGCATATCATATAAGTTCACAGATTGAGCACTGTCATATCTGGTAAGTAATTCTGACACACCTGTTACAGTACCTTATCAGTGCACATAAGCCTAGAGGAACTTGACATCAATGACCGGATGGCTGAAGCAACAACTCGTCAAGCACTTTCTCTTACCAGAGGATAAAATTTATTATTGTTGAGCCCAAGCAGGCAAGACACTCATGCACTACTTCACAGGCTTCACCTGCCTTGTCGTACATTGATTTCATAAAAATTCAACCATGAAAACACGTATAAAACTTATAAAACAAGTAAGTCTCTATTGAATGGAAATTTACTTTACGGAGACATTTTCCAATAACCTCCTCAAGTCCCTAAACTGACACCAATAGTTCAAATAAAATAAAAAAAAATAATAACCTCTGTGTTTGTGCACCGCGTATTACATAGAAATTATTCACGTTGGACAAAATATTTATCATTCAAAAATTTTTTGAATTTTCTATCTTCTCTTCGCTAACAACTCGATTAATACATTAATTTAGTCACTCGTGAAAAAAATAAGTAAGTCAGTCGTGACAAAATAAATAGTTAAAAAGTATTATTTCCAAAACAGTCAATTGAAAAAATTATTTCCACAAATTCCTGTGCTAAAAGCTTTCTGCCAGAGAAATCCCTCACAGTTCATGCTCTCGTCTTTACGCGATTCATTTTATTAATTTCTCTAAGTTTGATATCTGATTATAGAAGCTCTGCCATGCTTAAGATAGAAAGAATGCACTTTCATTAGAATCTAAAATTCAAAACAGATAACTGATGAGAAGGAGGAGGAAAAGGGGCAGACGAAAGAAACCCGTGATGTATACGCACACGAAAATACAGGGAACGAAATCACGTAGTAGCAAGGCTTTAGTACACATAGCAGTCGACCTCAAGTACTGTCTCCCGGGTTTACTAATTTTTCTGGTAAAAGGTTACACAGACGTATGAAATTGGAAGCAGCATTTTATGAAATGATTCACATACCTTAGATTTACCTTGATTAAAGGTGAGGTCTTTGATTTAAACGATGAAACACATGAAACTAGGGGTAAACGTGATATTTTTTTTCCACGAGTGATCAGCTCGTCTTTTACATACCTTCTAAGAGTAAAGCGTGTATGGGCGAACCGCCAAGTGCGCCAACTGACAGTGTCCAGTAAACGCAACCACGATCGTCTGCCAGTTTTTGCTATGAAGAAGAAATTGACTTTGTAGAGAATGGGTTTTAATGTTAGCAGAAATTCAAAGTAACAAGACTGCTATTAGAATTCCAGAGTATGGCGAGCTATGAGGAAAAAGACAAATTTAGTAGGCAAAGTGTCTTTTATCGTTCGTCTGGCAGACAGAATCTTGCTTGGGCTGAAGCCGTAAAAGATGACTCTCGCCCAAACAATTACCTCGCTCTGTTATAATATCCAAGAAACCAATACTTTCACAATAATATTAACGCCATTAAGTCTTTGCACACGTTCTGGTCCCTTCTAAGTAAGAAAAATGGTTCATTACCAAGGAAAGCGTTTGTCTACAACATAATTCTGATGTATTTCCCAAGCAAAACTAAGCATTTGAAACGTTGCTTGACGATTCATAAGCGAGAGACGGTGCGAATTGATGATGGCAGGGAATAATTTTTTCTTTAGAAATAAAATCAAAGCTAGATTAACCGACAATTTGAAAAGATATGAGAGAGAGGTCATTGAGTAAATGAAAGTCTGACATTAAAAGAATAATGCAACAAATAGGCGAAAAACGAAGAAAATATGAAATATAATAAGAAGAACCTCACTTTTTCTGCGTGAAGCCATGTTAAAAAATACGTACTGTACAGTAGTTTTATTGCTGGCACATAGCTGAGCCATTGCCGTCTACTGTAGATACTCATTATTTAGACGGCAGTGGCTGTGAGCGGTGGCGCTTCTTAACGCCATCGAAAGATATAGTTTGCAGTAATTACAAATAATTTTTTTTTATAAAATCATTTCTCAGATACACACATATAGACATAGATTAGAACTTTCCATTGTGGCACTCCGAGGTACGACTGTTAGGTTTTAAATTCTGTTTCCAAAATAATTTTCCCCCTGAAAGCCTGTCAGTCTCGTTCATAAACAAATCTAATTAAGCTCTAACAAAAATTAAATACTAAGTCCGTCATCAAAACCTAACGCCAAACTCAAAGTACTTAAACAGTTTTGAAGACTGTTTACAGTAACATAAAAATGTAAACGCGTACACTTGTTTGTATTTGCATGCATCCATACCCACCATCACTAAAGCGCAGATGATTATCGTCACGATCAAAGTTACCCCTAAAACTGTACAGTTTAGCCATTGAAACGTAAATTGCTATGTAGATTCTTTTGAATCAAGTTTGACCTTAGAGCTAACCTCGCAAATCAGACGTCTTGAGGTTGTTCAGCGCATGTTGTTGCAAGGGTGTCATCATCCTTTATTAAAGAATAGGAAAACTACCATTGGCGCAAATTGAGAAATAATGCTCTCTCTCTCTCTCTCTCTCTCTCTCTCTCTCTCTCTCTCTCTCTCTCTCTCTCTCTCTCTCTCTATTCTGCGTCACTTAGGCTTCAAGAACTTGTTAAGTTTGGCTGTAAATTACTCGTCGTTAGTTACATCTTGTCAGTATGATAGGAGGTCAGCCTAAGCAGATATTTTTTGAAATAATACCGTACAAATGCTAATTCCAGTATTTCTAGTAGATAACGCCCATTGCCAAGATGAAATCCTTCCAGACCGTGATCTTGTTAATTATATATTTTTTTTCAGAAATAAATTCAGTGAACACACTTAGTTACAAATACCTTAAAATTTCACCGAACACCCGCTTTGTTAACGTTTAATAAATTTTTCATTTTGTGAAATACTCACTGGAGGAATGGAAGTTTTCAGAGGCTGCTCTTTCCTCCGAAAGCCAGTTTATTTATGGGTAATCTAAACTATCTTTGAGCAAGGACAGTTCCCGTGTCTCTCTTGTCCTCTGAGGATCACGATCTTCTGTGCTGTTCTTTATTCTGTCGTTTACATCAATTCTGCTGCTGTTCTCTCTCTCATTGTTACCTTCTCCCACTTCTCTTGATTTCTCCTGCCAAGCACAAATTTGGTCTGTTGGCCTTCCCCGATTTCCCGTCAAATTTTCCCCTTTCGTGTCCTTTCTCTCTGAAGCTCTTACTTGTTACTCCTTCTGTCCTCGACACACTAAAGCTCTTCTACCAGGCTTCTTTCCATCGTCTTCCTAGTATCCATATTTCCCTTCCATACAACAAGATTGACCAAACGTAAGTTTTCAACATCTTAATGAGTCACAGTGACGAAGTGTTACTATTTATCAGTAAAAATTTAATTAAACTTGACGTTCCTAGTCTTACACTTGCTTTCGGTATTACAGCGCACATCTAAGACTATACAGTTTATTCAATTCTTTTGCCAGTAATTGCTGTATTTGTCCTTGGCTGTGTCACCACCATGGTCTTTTTTATTCAGTGGTCCTGTCCACCTTTGCACATTTTTCCCATTAATTAATACTATGTCGTCAGCTTAGACAATGTTGTTGACATCCAGACTTACCACAATCACTTCAGCCGCATTCTCGTACTTCATCATCAAATTTCCATACAATTCAAGTAAGTCAGCCCTGCACACCTGACTTTTCAACCCAGCCATTCAGTGCCTTTCTTCAGTTGTCAGAGCTGCTCTTCGACTCCATTATAAGCTTTCTATTAGAGATCTTTACCATCTTCCTCGTTCATTCAAGCATTTTTATTGATTCTTCATGTTTCACTCTATTTTAAAAAACTTTTTGAAATCTAACAAACGCACCCATACAGATCTTCTTCAAACCGCTCTCCACTGTCGCTTTTAAATCTGCCTTTTGTCTCATTATTAGTGTCAAGATAACGTCTGAGAGTTGAGCCGAGATGGCAATCCAACGTGTCCTCCATTATGAATAACTGCAGACAAAGATTTCACCTTTAAATTGTCCTAGTTGTTCATCCGCGACCCTTCAACTTTCCTTATCAACTTTCCTCCATGAGTAGGTAGTGCCGTCGGTGCACCTCACGTGGTGCACTGTAGGTATTATTATAGGGTGCTTGCAGCGTCCCTTCGGCTGGTGGCTGCACCCACTTTTTAGCCCCTTAACTTTCATTCCCTCTTCGTTTCTTCAATCTTGCTCTCCAACCACTCTGACTCCCTCTTTTCACTGTCTAAAGCACTGAATGGCTTAGAGTGCCCCAGTGGATAGCTTGATGTCGAATTTTCGTAAATCATTCGTCATTACACCAATTTGTTCTCTTTACTGTTTTCCTTCTTTGAGACATGATGTCCTAAAATACGTCCATCTCTCCTTTTACACACCACATGCACACCACGTGTTACTACACTGCATTTATGTTGTTTATATTTATTGTTAGCTTTTTCATCATGTTCATGAAAATTTATTCTGTACCGTCAGATGTGTCTGCAGTTATAGCATATATCTGTATACACCCTTCACAGGTCTCATTAGAATTTCACTCTCCTAAGCTGCTCAGTTACCTCTCATTGCACCAGTCCTTTTCGCTTAATGTCATGGCACGTGCTCCCTCTTTGCGGTGTTACTGGGTGGGAAAATCAAGTTAATGACTTGAGGCCACTTTGCCAACTTCCTGAAATCTACTTCTGCTTATTCTTTCATCCTCATCATATTCTTCATAATATTGCACGTAGTTCAAGTCAATTTATGGGTTACAGATGTAGTTATTCTTAAACATTCAGATATGCTCAGTGTCACTAGATGGTTAAGTATAACTTATCACACAGTTAATTGTGAAGGTAGAAATCATTATAATTATTCAAAGAACAGGTAAAGATTAGACGTTCTTGTCAGCAAGCATCAGGTATGCACAGTAGTTGAAATAATGAAGTCATACTTGCGTCCGCCCTCGTATTTTGCTCTTAGACCACTGGTGTCTTTGAACGAAATTAAGAAAGGTTTCTGGCGGGCAGAATTAATATCCATATGCTGTGGTAAACAGCAGAGTTACATAACCCTAATTATGAAACCTTATAACAAGTAACATCTATATATCGGACATTGAGAAATGGGAAGCTTTTGGTGGCGTGCTTGAAAAGTGTATGCGCCCTCCGTTCGTCCGTTGCTATTTCTTGAGATTTTAAAGAAACAGTCATCCTTATATGGCAGAAAAATGTTAAAAGATGTCAGGGAATTAAAGGTAATGGACAGAAAAGAATGGAACAGACACATTGACCTCTTATTGAAAATGAAGCCAGCTAGTCTGACAGCATCCTCAAGAACACCCAGATTATAGCTGGTTCACTTAAGGTAGATTCTTGGGCCTACGAGACTTTTGTTTGGCGGCCTGTGATTGCCTGGTCCCGGGAGGTAGGCGGCTCGCTCACCGTCTCATTTTTACGTCTGTAGCTCAGAAACTAACAATATGTTTATATTTCTGCATTTATCACACGTTTTGCAAAAGATAGGAAAGTTTTGGTCATACTATAGGATTCGGTAATAATTGTACAACTAAATCGTGATTTCCTGAAATCAGTAAGATAAAACACAAAGGAATTACAATGAGTAAAAGTGAAGAGTGAGCCTTTAATTCTTTATACCTGTTTTTTCATATCACCGGATTTTGCATCATTCACACGATCAAGATAAAATAGAATTTGTGTTTTCATACAATAAATTCACCCTGAATATTTTGGCGCCTTTAGATTTTAGATGCGTGTGATAAGTGAAGAGAAAATGAAGAATATGTCTTATTATGTTGCATCCGTTCACGACTCAGTTCCGTTGACAGTTGCCAGTTAGTGATATGAGAAGTTTGCAGTTTCGACAGTATCTACCGTATTATTATCTCATTACATTTTCTGTAAATAAATGCATAGAATTCCAATTATGATTGTCGAACATTTTCACTCCAATATCATGTATGTCAGTATGTCTGGACATATCTGATAAAAAAAAAAAATAATCAGATGGGTGCATCTGGATGTGTTGGCTTCAGTTTAGTCTAGGTGAGAAATTTGCATACATACTGTAGGCTACATGATAAATAACAGTCCTACATGATGAGTTCATTATTATGGCCGCTTGTTCCTCTGGTTTTTATATGTTCATTCAGTGAACGAAAGTACAATTTTTTATTTCTTACCATAAAATCTATTGGCGATGTCTAAATTGAAGCCAGCACATCCAGATACATCCATCTGATTGTTTTTTCTTATCAGATATGTCCAGACATACAGACATATATGATATTGGACTGGAGTGAAAATGTTCGACAGTCATAATGGAAATTCTATGCATTTATTTACAGGAAATGTAATGACATCATAATACGGCAAATACTGTCGAAACTGTAAGCTGCTCATATTGCTAATTGGCAACTGTCAACGACTGAGAGGGCCAACGTGGGTCTTGCAGATCATCATCACTGTCTCTTGGCAACCTGAGTCAAGTACAGATGCAACATGATGAGACATATTCTTCATTTTCTCTTCACATATCACACGCATCTGAAATCTGAAAACACCAGAGTGTTCAGGGTGAATTTATTGTATGAAAATTACAAGTTTTATTTTATCTTGATCGTGTGAATGATGCAAAATCCGATGATACGTAAAAACAGGTATAAAGAATTAAATGCTTCTCTCTTGACTTTTACTCGTTGTAATTCATTTGTGTTTTATTTTGTTGATTTCAGGAAATCGCGATTTAGTTGTACAGTTATTACCGAATCCTATGGTATGACCACAACTTTCGTATCTTTTGCAAAACGTGAGATAAATGAAGAAATATAAACATATTGTTAGTTTCTGAGCTACAGATAAAAATGAGACAGTGAGAGAGCCGCACACCTCCCGGTACCAGCCAATCAGAGACCGCCAAACAAACGCCTCGCAAGCCCAAAATTTACCTTAAGTGAACCAGCTATAATCTGGGTGTTCTTGTCAGACTTGCTGATAATTTATATAATTTTATTTATTGGGGTGAAATGCTTCTGTATTGTCCCTGAGTAACAGAACTCAATGGAAATTAGTGTTCGATAAGAACACGTGACTTTCACAGATATCTCAAGTCATGAGTTTGATTTAATAGTCATTTGACGCTGTAACATTTGTGACCTTGTCATCTCTCTCTCTCTCTCTCTCTCTCTCTCTCTCTCTCTCTCTCTCTCCATTAATGGAATAACATTAACTGAAACAAAATCTTTGGTTACAATTTTGTGTGCGATTTTTTTTCTGACATTAATGCTATAACAGTACATCATAGCAATTTGGAAAACATAATCAATTGATTTTACAGTTAACTAGATTCTCAGAGACATACTGCATACACACGTACATGCTCATGCTCACACGCATACATACATACATTTATATATATATACATTATATATATATATATATGTATATTATATAACTATATAATGTGTATGTAAAATTTTGTCACATGAAACGTTAAAGTTTTAATTTTCACAAATATCATTCAATATCCAATATGCTATACCTCAGGAATAATAATAGATAGAATGATAATAGATAGATAGATGCATCGTCAACAGTGGGATTCGAACCGTTTCCTGGTTTAAAAACAACGATGTGCAGCGACTCTTCTCACTCATCAAAAGAGGTGTAATTCGATATCGACTTGACTGAATATACATATACCTGTCGAATCTCAGGCTTTGTGCTTAGAATCGATATCAAACCGCCTCCACCTTGGCCTGCCACCTTGGTATTTTTATATTTTCACAAATATTAAGCAACAAACATCATTTGATGTCCAGTTCACTATACCTCGGGAACAACTTAGACATGCATATGTATATAATTATAATATATATATATATATATATATATATATATATATATATATATATATATATATATGTATGTATATATATCAAATGATATTTGTTGCTTAATATTTGTGAATACAGAAATGCCAAGGTATATATATATATATATATATATATATATATATATATATATATATATATATATATATATATATATATATATACAGTATATATATATATATATATATATATATATATATATATATATAATACATATGTATATATGTATATATAATATATATACATATATATATATGTATATACATTATATATATATATATATATAGATATATATATATATGTATATAAATTATATATATATAATAAAAGGTGCCCATATAAACGCCAAAAGGTAGAAAGTTAATGCTATATATTTCGGAGAACAACTGTCTCCCTCTACAGGCAGGTAATGAATGTAATAAGAGTTACAGAAAAGCGGTATTTATCCAAGAGTTGCAGAGGTCAGCCGTTATGCCACTCCAGTTTACAGCTTCTTAACCTTAATCGCTGATTGGAGGAAGATTTTATCTAAAATATCTGAGTCCCAAGCTCCTTTTGAGAAGTTCATCGTATTTCTTTGTTTAATCAGTGCTGATTCTGCCACCTGTTTTTTGAACCGACAATTGCTTCTATAAATTATACTAACAAATTCCAGATTATTCTGTGATTATGGTTATTTATTTGCTTAAAAATAGCTGAGCCCTGTTGGCCATACCATACTGAACGTTTATGTTGTATTAATCTCTGGGGGAGTGATTTACCTGTATAACCGATGTAGGATTGGTCGCATTCGAGGCAAGGGGTTTCATATACTCCTGTGTCTTTGGCGGCTGGCTTTTGTTGGACGTTAATTAGGGATTTGGCTAAGGTATCTGGGTGGGCAAAAGCAAAAGGGTTAGAGTTTCCAAGTGTTTGTGCCAACGTCTTAATACTGTCCAGGTGAGGGATTTTGACTTTATTGTTGGACATCTCTCTAGTCTTGTTTTGAGGGGGACGGTAGAGGATTATGTTTGCTTTATGGATCGCTTTCTCATTTATATGGTCAGGGTAGTTTGAAGATGACAGCTGCTTGAGGATTAGTTCAGTTTCATTTTCCAGGAAATCCGGGAGCAAATCCGTCATGCTCTTAAGGATAAACTGCTGGCTATACGCCAGTCTTGACAAAAATGTCATGATAGTTAAAAAAAGGTGGGTGTATGGAAGTGAAAATGTTGGTTTTCTGTATATGGTAAATTTGTTTTCTGTCTTGTCTAATTATTAAAACATCAAGAGAAGGAATTTTGTTGTCTGTTTTATATTCAACTTTGAATTTGATACTGGGCATTAATGCATTTCATTTTGATGGAAATTCTTTGAAATTACCCCACCTATCATCCCAAAATGTAAGGAGTTCATCTACATATCTCATCCACAGCATGTCTTTAGTGTCTTTAGGTTTTATTTCATTTATTATTACAGTTTCAAAATATTCCATGTGTAGGTTGGCTAAAACAGGGCTTAAAAGGGCTGCCCATGCTGCACCCGAATTTTTGTTTATGTCAGTAGAATGACTCCTCGAATGAAAAGACCTTGTTTGATACACATAATTCAACTAACTTCATTATTTTATAAGGGCTAGTGGGAAATGACCTGAACAGGGAGCTAATTTTTTCCTCAAAAGCTGTAGAACGTCCTGTACTGGTACTTTTGTGAACAGGGAATCTACATCTAAGCTTCAAAGTTTTATGTTGTGAAGTGGTATATGTGCTTCTTTGAATTTGTGACAGAAATCTTCAAAATGTTTAATGTGACTGGGAGAAAATGCGCCTAAGAAAGGCGAAAGGAGGCCGGCGAACCACTTAGAAATTTTATAATGGAAAGGTCAGGCACAAGAGATAATAGGTCCGAATAGAAGATTATCTTTATGAGTTTTGGGAAGGCCATAAAAGTAAGGTCGTTTTGGGTTAATGACTTTAAATTTCTCCAGTAGGTCAGTGCTCTTTTTGTCTTTGCGAGTTGATCTTACTTTTCTAAAAACAAAATTCTGTTGGGACGTTTTGGAGGGATTTTTCGTTAATTTGTCATAACAAAATATTTCACAGATGTATATATTATATATATGTATATATTATATGTACATATCTATATACATATATATATATATATATATATATATATATATATATATATATATATATATATATATATATATATATATATATATATATATATATATATATATATATATATATATATATGCATATATATGTTTATATATGTGTGTATGTATGTATGTGCACTTTTAGAAAATAAGCCATAAGTAACCCATTCATATCGAACTCACTTACACATCAAGTTACAAATCTCCACAGTATGGTCATTTCAGTAGTGATCGGATTTTCATTGCCAACAGATACGTGTATTTTGCAAATGCTAAATTAAAATACAGCCTCTCCATATATCAATTTGACGTCACAGAAGAGCAGTGGACTTGCAAGCACAGCAGTATTACCAGCTAATGAAACTAGCAGAAGTGAACAGCATTAAGTATTGTCAGTCATTAATAAATGTTTGTGCTTATAAAAGTAAATAAATGCCTGCTCTTACTGCAGGATCACGAAGTCATTCAACCACTCGGCTAGATTCAGCAGACCAACAGAATGGTATAGGAACATCAGACTCAAAATTATGTGTAAATTAGACACAGGTTGACCTTATCCAATTACCCCTGTGGGAAGTAGTGCCGTCTGTGCACCTTATGCGGTTCACTATATGCATTGCTTAATGTTCTTTGCAGCGTCCCTTCGGCCCCTTCCTGCAACCCCTTTCATTCTTTTCACTGTACCGTTCATATTCTCTTTCTTCCATCTTATTTTCCACCCTCCCCTAACAATTATTTCATAGTGCAACTGCGAGGTTTTCCTCCTGTTACACCTTTCAAACCTTTCCACTGTCAGTTTCCGTTTCAGCGCTGAATGGCCTCATAGGTCCCAGTGCTTGGCCTTTGGCCTAAATTCTATAATCTAATCTGACCTTATCCAATCACACAACGGAAAAGAAAGGTATCAGAATAAAAATATAACCTATGGAATAGCGTTATAAACAAATGAACATGAACTATTGAATTGGCTTGAATAAGCCGACATCATATTCGTAAGGACAATTTCCTCCTGAAAGGCTGCATTACCATGTATCTACATTTACTTTACTCGGGCAGCCCTGAGAACTTTAGAATTTGTTCACATGGAAATATGAAGAGGATGTTATTGCACTCCGTTGAGAGTCCAGATGAAGTGGAGTGAGACAGTGAGATGAAGAGACGTGGTTTCTGCTCCGGACAGTCAAAGAGTGAGCGTTTCAATGGGCTATACTCGTGACACCACTACTGGGGTGAAATCGTTAAGATTCTCTCTCTCTCTCTCTCCACGACTGCTATTCATGCAAGCCGAACGATATAAAGTTTTTTAGTTGGTAAGCTTCGGGGGACGGGTTTTAGAAACTATGTTCCCGATTAACAAGAAATATGGATTATACGTGAAATGTCATTTATTAATGTATATTCATATAATATAATATATATATATATATATATATATATATATATATATATATATATATATATATATATATATATATGATTGAATTTTATCACAACGCCGTGATTCATACATAAGCATTAAGCTACAAATATCCTTTAATATCCAATTCTCTCTACCTCGGAAATAATATATTTTCATATATGTTACCCGAAGGGGAATTCTTCTAGTTGATGATAAGTTCGTCGGCTCGTGGGCTCGAACCACGAAAGACAAGAACTCAGGACTACAGTGACGCGCATTTAACCACACGGCCAACTTAATATCAACTAAAAAAATTCCCCTTCGGGTAACATATATGAAAGTATAATATTTTTTTAAGTAGAGCGAATTGGATATTAAAGAACATTCGTAGCTTAATGCTTATATATATACATATATATATGTCTGTGTATACATATATAGCCTTGCAGAACTCTTCAAAATAAAGTTGGTTTTGTCAGACTGATTTATGAAAATTTGGCTTTAAAGTCAAGCAAAAGGGCGCTTTCAGAGCTTAAGACAGTGAAAAGCAGGAGTTAGAGAGATTGGACAGCAAAATAGAAAAACGGCAGCAGGAATAGGGATACAGAATTATATTCTTTTAGGCCTTGCTTCTAGCGCACAAGAGGTGTACTGACAGCACTAACCTCTACTGGGTTAAAAAATACTCTCCCATACAATTGCATCAGTTTTATTATCGTCTCACTTGAAGTTAAACCGTATTCACTCATATTGCCCCATCAAAAACAAAGCTTAAAATTCGTGCTTGATTAATCTCATAAAAAACAAAGGTGTTTGGATATAGCTTTAAAGAATCAGCAGTAGGTTTCAGTAAAGATTAGCGTTTTGAAGCGCAGTAAACTGTTCCGCATTTGGTGGTACATTTGTGCCCTAAAATTCTTGCCCTTTTTGATAGATTCATCTCCTTGGAAAAAGGAGGATTTTTGGGGCTTATTATCCAATCCCTTGGTTGTGAAATTTTCGACACAGGCAAATAGATAAGTGTCGTAAAAATAATCGACAAATGGAGAATATGAATACGTAAGAAAAGACAAATTAATGTGAAAGGAGTCAATAACTGCACTTACCGGACGACGATCGGTACAACGAGTATAAAAAAAAAACCATTATGAGATACCTCGTCCACAAATAAGTGGACAATGAAAGACGAGCAATGTCAACATTGCGCATGACGCACTTCTTATCAAAACAAAAGAGTGCCTGACTGTCTTTCTTCGACTCATCCTCCTTGAAGACGTTGTCGAGAGCAGCGGGATTAAGCGCTGCAGGAACCGACGTGAGTAAAAGAAGATAATTCTGTATGATTTTACGTAGCCACCTTGGTAGACAGACGGAAAGACAAAGATAAAGAGATAGCTGCATAACAGATAGGATTGTCTGCTACCCCTGCCTCCTTTTCATTTAGGCCTTGCTATAAGCTCCACGATCGCGCTTCGAAAACAAGTGAGAATTTTTGGGTTCTCAGTTAATATATTTCGATGTTTACCTTTTTTAAATGTATTTTAAAATGGTGTATCATATGTTAATGATTTTGAATGTCACGTAAATTACGTTATTCTCTGCTACTGAGCAATATCTTAAGTTGTATTTTAATATCATATTTTTTAAGCACAATAATTCTGAAAAGGTTATACTATAATTTAAAAACTTGGTTACATCATTACAGTCAATAACGCTTTTCTCTAGTCTTTGAAAATGAGGTGATAATTTATTTCTCTCTCTCTCTCTCTCTCTTTACCTTACTTCTGTTATATATACATGCATAGATACAGACCGATTACATACGTACATATTCATATATTATACGAGTTTCGACTTATCTTTAGAAATAACTCACACCCGAGGGGAATGGCAATTGATAAGTGGATCTGCCTCGGTCAGCATTTGAATCTGGGTCTTACGTTTAGGTATAGTGATAGACAATTCAGTTAACCACTCGGCTATCGGGAGATAAAGAAGTTAATATCGACTCTGCTGTACGCATCCCTTTCAATTCAGGTTTGCATTGAGAATCGATATTTCTCCAGCTCCGACGGAGTCCTCCAGCTGTGTCAGGCGGAAAGCTCTCGTCTGCAGCTTCAGCATCCGTGGAATACCAAAATCAGGATGTTCAGCCCCAGCCGACCGAAGGACGTTATTTGATTGTTAAGTTTGTATCATTCGGGTAACTGGATTACTATAACATCCTCTAATAGACGGGCATCACTCCCTGAGGAATTGCAGAGTCTTTGGAATAAATCAGAGGATTCAGCCTACCCCCTTGGAGACCTCGGCTCTACGCCGACTCGTGTTCTCCAGAGGTCAAGCGAGTTGGATGCCAAACCAAATTTGACGCCCGAAGAACTCTCCAGCGCTGATGGCCGACGGAGTCCTCCAGCTGTGTCAGGCGGAGCTCTCGTCTGCAGCTTCAGCATCCGTGGAATACCAAAATCAGGATGTTCAGCCCCAGCCGACCGAAGGACGTTATTTGATTGTTAAGTTTGTATCATTCGGGTAACTGTAAAGCTTTGTCACTTCTTCACAGGTGACTTTTTTGTGCTTACAAATATAAAGCAAACATCACTACATACATACATATATATATATATATATATATATATATATATATATATATATATATATATATATATATATATATATATATATATAATAAATATATATACTCTATATATGTATATATATATATATACGCACACACAAATTATATATATACATATACATATATATATATATATATATATAATATATATATATATATATATATATATATATATATATATATATATATATATATATATATATATATATATATATATATATATATATATAGAAATAATCAACACACAATCACGTGTGGAACAGAAATAAATTTCTGACTCACATCAGGGTAGAACCCAGATCTTTCAGTATGTATATATATATACAGTATATATATATATATATATGTATATATATATACACATATATATATATATATACAAATACGTATATTTGAAAAGTGCTTGCTCAGGCAATGATTCAAACCATGGTCTGTTTAGAAATATATATATATATATATATATATATATATATATATATATATATATATATATATATATATATATATATATATATATATATATACAATATATGTATGTATATAAATATATTTATATATATATATATATTTATATACATATATATTGTATTTATATATATATATATATATATATATATATATATATATATAATGTGTTATCTTCGATGACTGGTACGTTAATCTAAGCAATGCGGAAAAGACTTGTTGGTATTAAACCTATATCCAATACTGTTTTTGTTCTTCGCATGTTTGTGATTAGGTCATATAATCCTATATACATCAGGAAAGCATAGCGCTATGCTTTCCTAATGGGTATGGCATTATTTGACCTTATATTTGCAAACACGTGAAGAACAAGAAAAAGAAAAAGTTAGGGAAAGAACTTTAGTACCCAACAAATGAACACACATATATATTCCACGAACGTTGTTTTCCCACTTGGAAAATCTCGTAAATTCCCATCGAAATATACTGATATCGGCATCGAATTTTTCAAAAATACAAAAATCTCTGGGTTTACTATTATCAGCTGTGATATATAAGCGTGCTGACGCAGCACGCAACTAACCAGTGGTGAACGGATTACCCTGAATTAACAACGTACTCCCAACAAAGCATGAGCAGCTGGCCCGTGGAACGGTCTGGAGCTAAATACAGGAAGGAGAAAGTGTGTCCACAATGTATGAGCCAATTAAGGTTCGGGAAATGGCACGGACGTTGCACTTGCAAAGGCACCAAGTTTGTGGATCGAAGAAGTCCTTTGCAAGCGCCAGAGGTTCTTTCGTCTCCTCCGTCTTTACGGATCTGGATTACTATAACATCCTCTAATAGACGGGCATCACTCCCTGAGGAATTGCAGAGTCTTTGGAATAAATCAGAGGATTCAGCCTACCCCCTTGGAGACCTCGGCTCTACGCCGACTCGTGTTCTCCAGAGGTCAAGCGAGTTGGATGCCAAACCAAATTTGACGCCCGAAGAACTCTCCAGCGCTGATGGCCGACGGAGTCCTCCAGCTGTGTCAGGCGGAAAGCTCTCGTCTGCAGCTTCAGCATCCGTGGAATACCAAAATCAGGATGTTCAGCCCCAGCCGACCGAAGGACGTTATTTGCTGGCCATTTCTCGAATAAAGAATGGCTTAGCCATCATGGCAAATGTCCCTCCCCAGTCACTGTTGAAAGCGTGTCTGTGGGTGGCGGTTGTGGGTGGTGTTACTTGTACAGTAGCTGGGGTCACAAAGGCTCTACTATCCAACTCACCAGTAACACTACAACTTTTGATAAATCATTGGGATGGAAATTAGGCACTCCTAATTCAACTCTTTCTTCAAGTGTACTGGCAATACCAGAGTATTGTTGCTTATGTTTATGCATAGATTAGTTTACGTGTTATGGTTATGGTAGGACTAACTGTTTAAAAGTTTTGTGTTCAGAGTATTAGTTAAACATAAGGCTTGAAATCAACTTTTGTATTTATGAGTTTGTATAATAGGTGAAGTTCTTTTAATGAAGAAATAAATATCAGTTTTTGTTTCCATTTCATAATGTTGTCTTTTAATTCCTTGTGTATTAATTTAAACAAATGAAAATCATTTGAATGGTGTGGACAGACACATCCACAGAGATTTTTGTATTTAACCAGAGAAAAGAGCAAGCATATAATAGTAGATATATCTAAAGAGTTTCTCAGCATATTGTTATCGGTAAGGACGTGAAGAAGCAAGAATCGCACATGACGTCACAATGTAAACAAAGTAAGGACAACAATTAAACGGAAACAGATCCATATCTGCGCCATTAATCATTTGCATTATTTTCATAGAAGAAAAACATTTCCAACTCTGAGTAAAAATCATTAAACTTTGTCTAGAATAGAATAGAATAGAATAGAATAGAATAGAATAGAATAGAATAGAATAGAATATAGAATTTAGGCAAAAGGCCAGGCGCTGGGGCGTATGAGGTCATTCAGCGCTGAAACGGAAATTGAGTGTAAAAAGTTTTGAAAGGTGTAACAGGAGGAAAACCTCGCAATTGCACTGAAAAAAAAATTGTTAGGAGGGGGTGGAAAGGAAGATGGAAGAAAGCGGATATGCTCGGAGGTACAGTAAAAGGAATGAAAGGGGTTGCAGCTAGAGGCCGAAGGGACCCTGCTAAGAACCTAAAGTAATGTATACAGTGCACCGCATGAGGTGCACTTGCGGCACTACCCCCGTATTAATTTTGCCGTCGTCAAAAAAAAAAAAAAAAAAAAAAAAAACCGAGTTGTAAAAATATAAAAATGTCTATTTTTTTATATCTTGACCAGTTTTCAAAGCACGTGTCAACTTAAAAAACAAAATAATAGCGTATCAGTTGGGGAGGGGGCGAAAGCGGGATAGGTAAGAATTTCGAAAACTATGATAGACAATTACAGCAGCAGAACTACAATATTATTACAATAACACCTAATAGGAAAATAAATTCATTGGGTAAGAAATACAAATATCAGGAAAGAAAGTATTTATTAACCATTGATTTTGGAAACTGGTCATGGTTAAAGAAATATATATATTTATATAATATATATATATATATATATATATATATATATATATATATATATATATATATATAATATATATACTATATATATACAGTGTATATATATTATGTATATATGAATATATATATATATATATATATATATATATATATATATAGATATATATATATATATATATACAGTATATATATATTTATATATGTATATATTATATATATATTATATATATATAATATATATATATATATATATATATATATATATATATATATATATATATATATATATATATATATATATATATATATATATATATATATATATATATATATATATATATATATATATATATATACATATATATATTATATATATGATTGCGTCGTATTCTCTGAAAGCAGCACAATTTCATTATTATTATTATTATATTATTATTATTCAAAAGATAAACCCCTATAAGTATAGAACAAGCCTATAGGGCCAGTGACTTGAAATTCAAGCTTTCAAAGAATATGATGTTTATTTGAAAGAAATTAAATATAATAAAAAATACAGAGATAAGAGATCAGTTACTTGAAAAGAAAAAAATATAGGTAAACAGATAAAAGTGTAAATAAATGATCAAAATACAACGTGGATTGTTTAGGGGCAGTAATGCATTGCACCTTTGCTTGATCTTTTGAGGTTCCAATTGGACGACACCCTCATGGAAACTGTTCCACAGTCCAGTGGTGTGAGGAATAAAGGACCTCTGGAACATAGAGGTTTGACAGTGTAATGACGCAGATACGGATCTGTTTTCTGTTTTATCATATGCTTACTTTATTTACATTATGACTTCATACAGCTCCTCATTGGACGGGTGGGTATCGTTCTCAGCTAGCACTCTGCAGGTCCCGCGTTCGATTTTCCGACCGGCCAATGAAGAATTAGAGGAATTTATTTCTGGTGACAGAAATTCATTTCTCGTTATAATGTGGTTCGGATTCCACAATAAACTGTAGGTCCCGTTGCTAGGTAACCAATTGCTTCTTAGCCAGATAAAATAAGTCTAATCCTTCGGGCCAGCCCTAGGAGAGCTGTTAATCAACTCAGTGGTCTGGTTAAACTAAGGTATACTTACTTATGACTTCATACGTAATTCTTGCTCTTTTTCGCATACGTATAGACGGTACTTCTGTGACGTCAATGATTGAGTAACATCAGTTAAAACAAGTAAAATATGTGCCGAAGTTTCTTCGGCGCTATCGAGTTATCTACACAGAGTATAATGCTGTATGAAACTCTCAGCCACGGCCCCTGAAACTCTCAGCCGGCCGTGGTGGCCTGTGTTGCGTTGCCAGACGCAAGATGAGAGCTAACTTTAACTGTCAATAAAATAACAGCTAACGAAGCTAGAGGGCTACAATTTGGGACGTTTGATGATTGGAGGGAGGATGATCAACATACCAATTTGCAACCCTCTAGCGTCAGTCGTTTTTAAGATCTGAGGGCGGATATTAAAAGTGCTGACGGACAGACAAAGCCATCTCAATAGTTTTCTTTTACAGAAAACTAAAACATCTTCAGATATAGGCCTACCATTAAATGTCTGTACTTTTCTCAGGCTACATTCATTTGTGCTATTCTGTAAATTGGCTCTACAACTTCCTCTGTAGGCATGTCCGTATTGAGAGGATTTGAAAATAAGGATACAGGACTTGTAATAAGCTAAGCTTATTACAAGTCCTGTATAGCTGATTGCTATTCATATCAGAATACTTAGTTCTTTTAGTAGTAATCAGCTTAATCAAATCAGTATGACTGCTGTTGGTGCCTCCATGTTTTGCAGTAGCTTTGGTTATCAAAAGTATACGTAAATATCGTCTCCAAAACCTCATTAATCACCCTTTTAATGCCTACCGTAACAGGTGGTCATTAATCTCTTGAAATACTACTTTACTAGTACTGTTGAGTTTCGAAATAAAGCCACGTGTCCAGTTTTTAAAGGAGATTCCCTATTGATTTTGACACTTCAATAAACATATATTTTTCAAATATCATTCTTACATTTCTACGGATGTATATCAGACTGCTGATAAACACCGTTTTGAGCTATGAAATTTAGCTGATCTTCAAGATATATTGAAATAAAGAAAAGGTAATTAATTAAATTTACTCCTCAGTATGAATTTATGATCGGAAACATACTGCTTGAATAAAATGTAAGAACGCTCTGGAAAATGTTATATTTGCATGAAAAAAAGGGGCTCTTCACGCTTGCTGTACCTTAAAAATTAGACCTTTGCTAGCTGATGAGTCATTTTCCATTTTTATATCCTCTCAGGGATTTTTTTTTTTTCTTGCGGTATGCTTCAAATAATTTGCTTTGTCGTTTTTTTTTTCACCTCAAACCCGGCCTAAATAGGTCAGTTTGGTAATAAGAAAAGCTAACATATTTCATCTGTGTCTACAATTTATCTGAAAGGAATCGTTGTGTAGAGGGTAAGCTAAGTGATAGTAACTTTAAAAGTGTCTTTGTTCAACTAAAATGATATGAAGAATTTGATAGCCTATATATAAATTTTTTTTAGGAAACTACTGAATTAGCAGAGCTGAACAGAGGTTTAAATAGAGGAAAATAAAAAAAAAAACTATTTAATAGATATTCCACACTATTTATATATTAAAATGTGTTGATCTGTCACATCCACAGATATCTTCAGTAAAACACAGTGCAGGCAGAATAGGGCCATCGGATCTGTTCATCTCTCTGACTTGTATATTCCGTTAAAATTGATATATCATATTTCTTTCTCAGTTTCAGATATGGGATGGTGTTTGGTGTTGACGTCAACAGTAATGATTATCCTGTTGGCCCATTATGCAACGTCACTTCAAAGTGGTAAAGACAATATATATAATAAAATCGAGTACAGCTTAGATAGAATAGCTTGTCTGCCTTTTTTATCAGTAATTTTTGTGTGGTATATCACTGTTTTCGAGCATGTTTAGGCTACATTTCCAAGTTTCTTTATAAATATTAAAAGTGAATTAAAGGGTATAATAATGAGGTTGGCTGTTATAATGTTAATGGTGATGATGACGAACTGGAGAACGTTTTTCAGTGGAAAATGAACAGCAACGAATTAACTTTGTATGAAACTTGGCAACTCCGGACCACAAATACCAGCCATTTTCTCTTAGCACCTTAGTGATGAAGACTTAGTTTAAACAGGGTTAAGCCTCTGATCACACTTTAATTATAAGATCGTTAATGAATGGCTCTCCAACTAAGTTCCCCTAAAATGAAATGGAAGAATTCTATCAATGTTTATGGAAAACCTAACATATACTTAGTAGACCATACAAGAAATTTTATTTATTTTTTTTTATTTCAATGGCTTCGAAGATGATTAGCTTTCAAGACTTTGTTTCACAGATAAGGGGAAAAATACCAAAGAAGTACAGTTCCTCACTATGCCATATTTATCTCAATATAAAAGGTATATTAGTTCACCTTTTCTCTACACAAACACTGACATCTTGATATTAAGGATGAATGTTGTATTCTTTTATTAAGTTGCTTTAATTAGGTTTGAATCACATTTTCGTAAATACTTGACGGATTCAAAAATGTGATACGTATCTTATTACCAGCAAGTGTAAGTTGGTAAATGATTAAGCTTTTTGACATACTGCCATCCACTTTTCGAAGTATATTTGATATCATAAGAATATAATTTCATGACTTATTTCTTTATTTATTTGTTTGTTTATTGCCTAGTGACTCGAACAGGAACAAGGAAACCAACAAGCCGCACTTTTGAATGGGACTCGTGGATTGATGCGGCCACCAAGGGTTCCTTGCAAAGAAACGCCTTGAAATTCAAGTAAGATTTTCTGGTGCTACTTTGGCTTGTTATCTACGCGTCTCTTACTGAGAGGTGCTAGTACTAAACATGGCGGAAGCTCCTTGGGACGCCGTGTTTAGTACTAGCCCCTCGGGGGTTTAAAGTATTATGTACACCCATTTCTATATTGTGTGGTCGACAAATTATATTAATAAACGATATCTTCGTGCGGCCGTCTACTTTACATTTACCAAACGGTGTTTAGTACTATAATATATTATAGCACCTCGGAGTAGGTGACGCGTAGATCACAAGCCAAAGCAGCACCGATTTTCTCTTTAACGAAGTCTTATTAGGTCTAAAATGTCTTGAATCCCAGAATTCAAAAGTTGGGTCTTCATTAACTTTGAAACTATGAGATTAAGGTTTGACCAATGAGATATGTATGATAATTGTTTGCAGAGTTGTGACTTCTAAAATTTTGGGAACTTGCTACTGAGATTATCAGCTTGGGAGAGGCAAATGCTAAACAGCAAGTTTTACAGTGTTTTGTCAGCTAACTTAAGGAAAACTAGACTTCAATTTCTAGATGCAAATTATTATTAGCTTTTTGTTTATATGACAAACATCTTCGTTTGTTTACTTTATTGTTTGTACATCAGTAAAATCTTTGGGATCGTTGTGATGAAACATTAAATGGTTCTATTTTCTCCTCGAGTATATTTGCGGTAAAAAATTATTAACCTAAAACCATTTCATACATGTATAATTTTCACATTACACAATAAGGGCTTTAGATTTTCTCTCATGATTTTTCATTAAGCTACTTCTATCTATTTCAGGGACCGCAAGTCATCATTTTTCTCAAATATCTTTCAAAATAATTATTTGATCGAAATGGTACTTTGACACAGTGTACAAGACATAGGAAAAATCATTCGGGATCCTTTCCATTTACTTTTTCTTCTTCTAGTCGACTAGGAGAAGAACAAGTAATTTTTGCTAATATAGTGCAATTTCAAATGATGTTCGTTAAGGCGTTTACTCTTGACTTTTAAAGGCAAAGTCGCAGGAGTCAGCAGGACTAATCCACGCAATCGAACGTCCTATATCTCCCATAGACACGAAAGGTGGGGCGGAGATGGGGAGGCCAGGAAAGTGGGTTGAGGAGAGATGAGGAGGGGAAGGGAGGGGGATAAAGGACGTTCGAATGAATAGCATGACGATGCTTGGCAACACCATGTAAGTCGAGAGTAAACGCCTTAACTAAAACCATTTGACAATGCACTATATTACCAAAAATTAGCGGGAGGTGGCTGGTACACTGTGTCAAAGTACCATTTCGATCAAATAATTAGTTTGAAAGATATTTGGGAAAAACGAAGGCTTGCGATCCCTGACACGGATAGTAACTGTGTTATAGTACCTTTATGTGAAGGTCGGTAAACTGCTACAGGAACATTTACACCATTGAAACACATCTGGTGTTTAAAGATAAAGCTAAACAAAGAGCTTTAGAGAATCTGTACAGATTTGTATCTGTACATATATACAGTTATGTTTATTTTTACAGATACATAACTGCGGATTTGTTTCTCCATTTTGAGTCTCATGCTGGTATGAGTATTTTCCATTAATAATAATAGTAATAATAATAATAATAATAATAATAATAATAATAATAATAATAATAATAATAATAATAATAATGTCATTATTCCATTTGATCATGGATGTAATGAGTCTCCTTCATTTCGTGAAATATTGATCCTTATGCAAATCATTGCCGTCATTTGTGATTTGTCACCAGCTATATTTCAAAGGCGTAAATGTTCCTGCAGGAACATTTACACCTTTGAAACACATCTGTGACAAATCACAAAATGACGGCAGTGATTTGCATAAGGATCAGTATTTCACGAATGAAGGCGACTCATTATATCCATGATCAAATGGAATAATGACGTTATTATTATTATTATTATTATTATTATTATTATTATTATTATTATTATTATTATATAGGACATTTCCCTCTTTCTGTCCATCATAATAATATCAGACTGTAAAATATGAAACGTAACATCTACCTAAATATCCCCCTAGGATGTAGTACCGTCACTGCACCCTCACATGGTGCACTGTGGGCATTACTGAAGGGTGCTGGCAGGTTTCCTTCGGCCCCTCGCTTCATCTACCACTTTACTTTACTTCCATTCCCGCTTCTTTTCTTTAATCATGTTGCCCAACCTCTCTAACTTTTACTTAGTGCAATTGTGGGGTTTTCATTCCAATTCCACCTAAGATTGTTCTACTGTAACTCTCTAACTCCTTTTCACTGTCTTAAGCGCTGAATGGCCGAAAGTGCCCCAGAGCTTTGCTCGACAGCCTAAATTTCATAAACCAAACCAAGAATCCCATTCTTTGAATTCCTTTTCAGAAGGACTGCGTAACGATGCCGATTTTCAGTGAAACTGTGATTTTCTTTGTCTTTTTTACCAATAATTTTTGTGCGCGGTATATCACTATTTGTGATCATGTTTAGGCTACGTCTCCAAGATTCTTTAGAGTTATTAAAAGTGAAGTAAGGGGTATGATAATGTGGTTGATTGGCTATTGTAATGTTAAAGTGCCGTCAGTGCAACTCAAGGTTCTGTGCAGCGTCCCTTCGACCCCTAGCTGCAACCCCTTTCATTCCTTTTACTGTACCTGCATTCGTATTGTCTTTCTTCCTTCTTGCTATTTACCATCTCTTCACAATTATTTCAGTGCAACTGCGAGGTTTTCCTCCTGTTACACCTTTCAGACCTACCTACTCGCAATTTCCTTTCCAGCGCTGAATGATCTCATAGGTCCCAGTGCTTGGCCTTCGGCATAAACTCTATATTCCAACTCAAATTCTATTATAATGTTAAAGATGATGACGATGATGAACTGGGGAACGTTTTGCAGTGGAAAAAGAATAGCAACTGTTTAATTTGACTCGTTCAGTTAATTGTTTATCTAATCACGGAATTCATCTCGCTATTTCCGCAGGTTCCCCAGAGCACCTCACCTGCGCGTGGCTGCCGAGTCGTGGCCACCGCACGTCGAAGTCTTCTCGGAAGGAGGTCAGCCAACAATCAAAGGACCAATGAGTAACTTACTCATCGCTCTGTCGAAGTCACTGAATTTCACGTAAGTTTATACTGTGATCTTTGTCAAGATTGGAATAATAGTTGCAGAGGATTTAAGACTCATTTTCTTAGGAAGCAGTACTGTAAGAAGCCTTTTGAGATGACTGTTTCATTTAAGGTCTCAAAAAGTTTGCAGTTCTGATAAAATAGATTTAAAGAAAGAATTGTATTAGGACATTACAGATACTCTGAAATTTCTTTATACGAAATTAAGAAATTTTATGTTGTTTTCGTTCGTGATTGTGACTTTCACAACGAGTTGTAAGTGTTGGGTCTTTTTTTGACGGAGAAGAGATCCAGAATGTCTTTTGGACTCTCCTCATCAAGTGATAGCCGACATGGTGAATTTAGGATTCCACAAAGAATGGAAATATTTCTCCATTTTATAGCAGCAACATTTTTTGTATGATCATTTCAGCAACTAAAGCACCGATTCAGTGTACTTTTCGCCCTCAAAAATGGGAAAAGCCATATTTTCATAGCCACGGCCAAATCAACTGTACAGTATTTCAGTCATTGGATTGTGTCTTATTCACTTGATCAGGAAATGGGACCATCTAAAAGTTCTTCATTGGAGGGATGGGTAGAGCTCTCTTGATCAAGAAATGGGACCATCTAAAATTTCTTCATTGGAGGGTTGGCCCAGTTGGCCCAGCGTTCGACTCTCCACACCGGCCAATGAAGGATTAGAGGAATTTATTTCTGGTGATAGAAATTCATTTCTCGTCATAATGTGGTTCGGATTCCACAATAAGCTGTAGGTCCCGTTACTAGGTAACCAGTTGGTTCTTAGCCACGTAAAATAAATCTAATCCTTCGGGCCAGCCCTAGGAGAGCTGTTAATCAGCTCAGTGGTCTGGTCAAACTAAGGTATACTTAACTTTAGGACCATCTAAAACACACTGATTAATAAGTTTTATGAGATTTTTAATTTTATTTTTTATTAGATTTTACTCTGAGTTTTATTTCTACCTTCATCTCTTTTTTTGTAGGTGCTGTAATTTGGATTTAGTGGTAATTTTGCAGTAATACTAATTAATGTATTAGCCAATATTGACAGCTCTCATTCCTACAAAATTATACTATCAGTACTATTAGAAAAGAGGTGTTAACGACTGCTTTAAAGAAAATAAGGTTAACAAGAGAGAGAGAGAGAGAGAGAGTCCATGAACTGATTTTAAATTATGTTCTCACAGACCTGTCGTCTTAGTTGGTTTTCTATGCCCTATCAAAGGGACTTGCTTCGTTTAGAAAGCTTTTGACACTGGGCCAAGTTTCAAAAAGACATAAAGGGAAGCAAATCATAACACTTTCAACCATGACCTGGGCATCCAAGGCCAAGGGTCAAAAATAATATAAGAAAATTATGACCCTATATAGCATTACTCTCACGTATGGTAATGATACATTACTCATAAAGGCTACATTTTACCAAAAATCCTGTATTCAAAGTCAGAGCTATGAACGATTTATGTCCATGAGGAGGCCCAGAATTGCCAGTTCCATCGGCCTCTGCGGGTAAAATGAACGCTTTCGTTCAATTGGCCCGTTCGAAGGCAAACTCTGATAGACTTACCTCTGCCTCAGGTACAGCATCGTGCAAGGTGACGGCTACTGGGGCGCACCGCAAGCAAATGGTTCATGGAATGGAATGATAGGTTTGCTGCTTACAAAGGTCAGTTAAATCTAAATATAGAGCAAAATAAGTCTACATAAAAATGAAAATAAATCATAGCTGGCATAGTGGTTAGTGTCGTGGTATGCCACTCAGATGTCGAGGTTCACGTCTCCCCCAGGGCGATGAAAAATCACTGGTTCTGTATCATGATCAGTTACTGCTACAGTGTGGGGTCTGCTCCGGTGGGAGGTTGAAACCAACATGCTTTGGAAGCTTGAATTTCAAGTCAGTGGCCCCTGCGTGCTTGTACCATGTGAATAGGTTTCATCTGCTGAAATAATAATAAAAATAATTGTGAAGTTTGATCTACTGAAATAATAATAAAAATAATTATGAAGTTTGTGAAGGTGGATATACTGGAAGTCTACAAAAATGTTAAAATAGATAGATATTTGAATGACGTCACTATAGATACAAATGGAAATTTTCTGAAAGGAAAAAATGAATACCTGAGAAATGAAGTTCCTACTCCTTTTATGTAAGTTGTTGAACACAGAAAAAAAAAAAGAATAATTGCGTGCAGTGGGAAAATACATATCGTAATGCCACTTTCTTAGAAGCTTGTTTTCAGGAATGTAAAAATTTATTGCTAGAGGAGGTAAATTGAATAGTTAGTTTGGGAGAAGTGCGTCTTCATAAATGTTAAAATGCTTTAGAAAATGGGTAAATAACATAATAACACCGTCAAGATGAAGACAAATGTTTACAGTAGAAAGATAAAAAAAAAAAAACAAGAGCTGCTTTTCCCCGTGTACATGAAATAAGTCGCCGTGAAGGGTAAAGATAGTTTGTGAAATGGTAAATTACAATTGCAGAAATTTAGTGATAATTGTTTGAGAGGAAAAATGAATGGCTAAAATGATACACAACTCCACGGAAATTAAAGTATAGATGAAGATTAAGAAAAAGAATCATTTTAATTAAGCTAATTGTAAGTCTAGTAAGGTACAATAAAATTCTTCACTACTTATTATCAGTATGTTGTAGGAATTATATTTTAAATAGTTTTTTAGTTTTCTGTAAAAGAAAACTATTGTGCCGGCTAGAGGGCTGCAAATTGGTATGTTGATCATCCACCCTCCAGTCATCAAACATACCAAATTGCAGCCCCCTAGCCTCAGTAGTTCTTATTTTAAGGTTAAGTTAGCCATAATCTTGGTTCTGGCAACGATATAGGATAGGCCACCACCGGGCAGTGGTTAAAGTTTCATGATCCGCGGCTCCTACTGCATTATACCGAGACCAGCGAAAGATAGTTCTATTTTCGGTGGCCTTGATTATACACTGTAGTGGCCCTACACAAAACTCTATTGCGCAGAAAAAACTTTGGCACATTTTTTACTTTTTTTTTTAACACGGGAGCTGATGGAGTACTGAATGTTTCGTTAATTTTATATTGATGTATATTTATCATTCAGTATAAATAAAACTTAGATTTTAATGTGTATGACATAAGTATATGTAAATATTTACGAATCAAGCTAATTGTTTATACTAATATCATCCAATAATAATGTTTTGTATTTAAAAGGGCCATAATACGAAGAAAGTAATATAAATACACAGATATTAATTTGCAACAGAAAAAAGTTTCATTCCAAAGTTTCTTTGTCTTACTTTATGTTGCATTAACTGATGAATTAATCTAATCTCTAACTTCAAGAATATTTGCTGGGATTAGATGGCGTCTGTGGGCCAGGATAATCATGTGACTAAATTGATTCATTTGACTTTTTCAGAAGGCAGACATTGGCCTGGGCCCTTTTGGGATCTCCCCCGCCAGGTTTGAGGTCCTGGACTTCACAGTGCCCGTCCTCAGTCAAAACATTTATGCTCTGGTCAGTCGGCCCAAACCAGAGTCTGAGGTCTGGGGATTTCTCTCTCCTTTTACGTAAGTAGGTTGAAATCAAGTGCTGTTGGAGTTGGGACAAAGCCATTGTACTGCACACTTAAATGGATGAAAGCCTTAGCTTAAGAATTTCCAAGAACTTGAATTATTAGAGACTGAAAATATTAAAGTGGTAAAGCAGAAGATACTGAGCTCTTGACAGGTTATACTTACATAATAAATCTTTATTGTTAGTCAGGACTCTGCTGCGTCCAGAAGGACAAAACTATTATTTTTTTTTGTTTATTTGAACTTCGTTTGAATATAAATATACTGAACTTCTTCGTTAATGTTGGTCACTGATAAAAAAAAAAAAGAAGAATTAATTTTTTAGATGGATATTTGAGTCGGTGTCGGTTGTTAACAACAGTTTAGCTTGAATGAACTGAAAAATTATAATCAGTAATCAAAATTGGTAGCTGCATGTGAAATGGGCGCTGTTTAAATTTTGGTATGCAAGTTTAACAACTTGGGCTTATGCAGGGAAGAAATACTACCAAGCAATTTAATATTTTCGAGGCCATTCATGTTTAACAGTTGGTACGTGTGGGTCAGTCTGCTGATCTCCAGCCTTCTGATAGCTGCTGTGTCTACGGCTTCAGCGCGAGCGTTGGAGGCTGATGTGCCCACTGCTTTCTTTAACCATCTTCTGATCTCTTACCAAATCTTCATGGGACAAGGTAATTGACGACAAACTTTCGAAAGGAGCTCGTAGATAAAACTGATTTAGTCCCTTTTTAGTTTTCTGTAAAAGAAAACTGCTATGCCGGCCGGCTTTGTCTGTCTGTCCGCCCTCATATCTTAAAAACTACAGAGGCTAGAGGGCTGCAAATTGGTATGTTGATCATCCACCCTTCAATCATCAAACATACCAAATTGCAGCCCTCTAGACTCAGTAATTTTTTCTTTTTTATTTTACTTAAGTTTAAATTTAGCCATAGTCATGCATCTGGCAACTATATAAGACAGGCCACCACCGGGCCGTGGTTAAAGTTTCATGGCCCGCGGCTCATACAGTCTTATACCGAGACCACCGAAAGATAGATTTATTTTCGGTGGCCTTGATTATATGCTGTACAGAAAACTCGATTACGCTGAAGAAACTTGGGCGCATTTTTTACTTGTTTATTGAAATAACTGAACTTCACTTTCCCTTAAGAGAACAATAAGAAGGAACATTTTTTTATTGAAATAACCGACTCTTCGCTTTCCTTTAAGCGAGCAATAAGAGGAAACACTGGCGTGGTTTGGGGAAACCTCAAGGAAATTCTTTGAATGAACGATTTCAACTACTGCTGCCATTTCTGTGAGTTTCTAGTAAAGAGAAATTGATAGATATTTGATCTATTAATGATGCATGATAATTCTTCTGAATAAGACCAACGATGGAAAACTGCAAGTACAAAATACAAGCCCGCATTTAAACATAAACTTTTAGTAATATATTCGTATACAAACGAAGTACTGGGCTATTTTGGGTAATTACTTGAGCTGTGTAGAATTTTATTACGTATCAGTCTCCTCTTTCTTTTATGTGAATTAACAGAAGATCTGATTAGAGTAACATAAAAAATAAAACGGAATGAAACCCAAAATAGGCTTTGTCGGCAAATACTAATAACTATGGTCGTGTTACCATGTGGTTATAGCTGTAATATTTGAGATTTTTAAATGCCAATGACAAGGACTGCAATCGCCAGTCGATTAAGTATTTTAGACGCAACGTAAACTTAAGAAAACGCCCCGTGAACTGCAAGTAAACAATTCTAAAAAAAATTAAAATAAATAAAATCGAAGTTTCCTCGGCGCAATCGAGCTTTGTAAACAGCTTATAATGAAGGCCACCGAAAATAGATCTATCTCTTGATGGTCTCAGTATAATGCTGTATGAGCCGCGGCCCATGCACTTTAACCAGGGTCCGGTGGTGGCCTATCTAATATGGTTGCCAGAGTCACGATTATGGCTAAATTTAACCTTAAATAAAATGAAAATTACAGAGGCTAGAAGGCTGCAATTTGGTATGTTTGGTGATTGGTGGGTGGATGATCAACATACCAATTTGCAGCCCTCTAGCCTCAGTAGTTTTTAAGATCTGAGGGCGGACAAAATAAAGTGCGGACGGACAGACAAAACCGGCGCGATAGTTTTCTTTTACAGAAAACTAAAAATTTATATCAGCAGGATTTTTTTTTTCCAAAAGTTTATTTCTTAGTGTATAATGAATTAACTGTTGACTGGGATAATACAGTAGCTGTGTACTAACAGGAAAATAGGATTCCTTGACACGGAGACTATATTGGATTAAATTCATAATTTGCAAGTTCCTTTCCTGGACTCAAGGTTACAAGAGACGGAAGGAAAACTATGGGAGTCTCCTTACAAGGTCACGCAAGGTTACGAATCTAAGGGGGACAGAATGGTCACAGTACATTTTTAACACTTAGAAATTTGTTAGCCTCTTATAGCGTGGTCTACTGATGACAGTTTTATATGATTGTAAGCAATGCCAAGGTCTCAAGCAGATTGAAACCTCTGCCGAGGGTAGATGGCCAAAGCCAAATGATCCTGATTATTTTAGTTTCTGCGATTTGCTTCGTTGGAACCTGTGTTTCGATTTTTCTGAGTGGTTTCAACGCAGTTCGTTTTTTCTCAGTGGACAGAACAAACTGCTTTATTCTTCTTTAATACCTGATTTCTTCTTTCTGTATTTCCTATTGCCTTCTGTTACTTCTTTCAAATGAACACCCTGTTCTTTGGAAGCTTGAATTTCAAGTTAATAGCCCCTGTGAGCTTGTTACAAATGAATAGGGTTCATCTTCTGACTATTGATCATAATAACAATAAAGCTGTAAATAATGAGTTCTAATGCGTTAAAAACAATAACGATCACTACCTCCTTTGCAGATATAAGTACCTAGCTTCTCACAAAATCAGTTCACCTTCTTCTTACTTTTGATTAAATTCCCACAATCAGCATTTATATTATAGAGATATTATATATGAACGAGCCTGAAACCAGCTTAGTCAGGTAAAGTTAATGCAGTAACAAATTACCAGTACTGTACTGCCGAATTTACAAAATCCTTAAATTCTAATAAAGGGAACAAGAAGTGACGATTGTTAATATTTTCTCTATTCAGGCGTGAGTATCATGCCCAAGAGTTTGTCCCTTCGCCTGACGATGCTGCTGTGGCTCGTCTTCGTGTTCATCGTCACCAGAAGCTACAGGTGGGTTCCATAATGCAGATTTTAGGGTGTGTGGTGATGGAAATTCATTTCTCCTTATAATGTGGTTCGGATTCCACAATAAGCTGTAGGTCCCGTTGCGAGGTACCCAATTGGTTCTTAGCCACGTAAAATAAATCAAATCCTTCTGGCCAGCCCTAGGAGAGCTGTTAATCAGCTTAGTGGTCTGGTTAAACTAAGGTACACTTACACTACAGCATAAAATGTCATCAACACGTGTCGGCAATTTATCGCATATATTATTATTTTTATTATTATTATGATTGTGTGTGTTCGATACTCACTTCATCATGTGTGTGTTCGATGTGTTATCCTTATCACTACAGGTTGGGGATGAAGGAAACACCAAAATATCAAGAGTAAGTTCTTAATGTTGAGTGGAGTTAAAAAATTAACAGAGGTGCAAATTATGCACTTATGAGGGAAACAGAACGGTCCCGTACTGGCGAAACATCACTGCCAGACGGATAAGGTTTGGTCATTACATATCGCACATGATACATATAGGAATGACATAGATTTGATACATTAGGGAGGTATATGCGTGAACATGAAATATGGGAGAATGTAATGCATACATATAAAGGTTCATACATCATACTGAATACATCATACTGAATGCATCTTTCATGTACCTACAATGATGATGATGATTATTATTATCATTATTATTATATTATATTGGAGAAACAAATCCACAGTTATGGATGGGTATGTATAATTAAAAAGAAATCTCTACAGAGAGCTTTCGGGAAGCTGTTCGTTTCAGATTCCCGAAAGCTCTCTGTATAGATTTCTTTATAATTATACGTTCCCATCCATAACTGTGGATTTGTTTCTCCATTTTAAGACTCATGCTGTTATGAGTAATTTTTAATTATTATTGTTATTATTATTACGAGCATAATGGTGCGTGCTACGCTGCGCTGGAACCCGGCACTACCCGTCTTGTCTCCCCTACCCTCATGATCCCCTACCTACCCGGCCGGACAAACAGGTTTATAGGAAGAGGGTGAATGTGTCGTGTCCCTTACCCTCTTGATCCTCTACCTACCCCGCCCTCACCCAGGACGGACAAACAAGTTTTCAGGAGGAGGGTGGATGTGTCACGTCTCCCCTACCCTCCCAATCCCCTACTGACCCCGCCCCCACCTGGGGCGGAACAACAAGAAAGATCCACTCGGATATACTGTATTATTATTATGGATTTTTATAATGATGATGATCATTATTATTAATTATTATTATTATATATGATGATGCTGATGATTATTGCTTGTGAATATATTTCTAAGGAAACTTCTTTATCGTATTACATCGTTAGCTTTTAGGATTCTGCAGTCTATATAAGTACAATTGTCATCTCTTCTTCTTTTCTAAGATCACACGGACTTATGGAATGTGGCATAAATGTTCTCGTTAAATTCCATATTCTGTTGAGTATGACTCATTTTTAGCAAGATTTCAGATTGACAGTTCTCTTTATATATATATGTATGTATGAATATATATATATATATATATATATATATATATATATATATATATATATATATATATATATATATATATATATATATATATATATATATATATATATATATATATATATATATATATATATATATATATATATATATATATATATATATATATATATATATATATATATATATATATATATATATATATATATATACACATATACCCTATATATATACATGTTTATAATATATATATATAGTACACATACACATATATATATATCTATGTATATAAAAATGGATGTGTGCGTGTGTGTGTATGTGCCAAAATAGCTCTGAAATGCATTGAGCAGTTTTAACCAAACTTGGCATACGTATGACTTACTATCTGGAAAAGAATACTGTGGGTGTAAGACATCACTGGCACCAAAGGAGGCTGTGTGGGAATGGGGTGACATGTAAAAATAACAGAAAACAACAGATATAGGTTCTAATCCATAGATTTTGAGGTCGCTGAGATGAATAGTGACACTCCCGATGCCCTTTGAGTCCAAGTTCACCCCAGAAGGGGTGGGTGAGAAGGGCTGATATGTAACACTAACTGAAAATGACAGATATTAGTATCTAATCCATAGTTTTCAAGGTTGCCCAATGCCCTTTAAGTACAAGTTCAGCCCCGATAGGAAGGGCAGGTGAGGAGGGGTATGAAGGGGCTGACATGAAAATAACCGAAAACAACAGATATTAGTGTCTAATCCATAGTTTTCAAGGTTGCTGAGATGAATAGTGACAATCCCGATGCCCTTTAATTAAAAGTTCAGCCCTGATAGGAAGGGGATGGAAGGGGCGACATGTGAAAATAACCGAAAACGATAGACATTAGTGTCTAATCCATAGTTATTGAGGTCACTGAAGTGAATAGTGACACTCCTGTTGCCCTTTAAATCCAAGTTCAACCCTGATAGGAAGGAGTGGGAAGGGGATGACATGTAAAAATAACTGAAAATGACAGATATTAGTGGCTGTTCCTTAGTTTTTGAGGTTGCTGAGATGAATAGTGACACTCCCAATGCCATATAAGTCCAAGTTCAGCCCTGGTAGGAAAGTGGGGTGAGAAGGGGTGGGAAGCGGGATAACGTAAAAATAACCAAAAATGATGGATGTTAGTGTCTAATCCATAGTTTTTGAGGCCGCTTAAATGAATAGTGACACTCCTGATGCCCTTCAAGTACAAGTTCAGCCCCAGTAGGAAGTGGGGGTTGAGAAGGGGTGGAAGGTGGTGACATGTAAGAATAACCAAATACAACAGGTATTAGTGTCTAATCCATAGTTTTCGAGGTTGTTGATAAGAGTAGTGACACTCCCAATGCCCTTTAAGTCAAAGTTCAGCCTGGTAGGAAGGGCTTGGGGGTGGCCAGCTGAGAAGGGGTGAAAAATAAAATATAAAAAATGACACATATTATTGTCTAATCGACAGTTTTTGAGGTCGCTGAGATGAATAGTGACATCCGCAATGCCCTTTAAATCCAAGTTCAGCCCCAATAGGAATGGGGGCTGAGAAGGTATGAAGTATAAAATGTCAAAAATGCTGGGCAATGTAACTGAAGCAACTGTCTTAACAGGAAAGGAGAGAGAGAGAGAGAGAGAGGAGAGAGAGAGGAAGTGAGAGAGAGAGAGAGAGAGAGTAGAGGGGTCACTGGGGAAAGAGGGAAAGAGTGAGAGAGAGTTGGAAGAGAGAGAGGGAGAGGAAGTGAGAGAGAGAGAGTAGAGGGGGTGTTAGGGAGGAGAAAGAGAGTGAGAGAGAGTTTATCGATCGTTATTCAGAGTTTTCCCGGGCAGCGCCGTGTTGATCAGCTAGTATGTGTGTGTATATATATATATATATATATATATATATATATATATATATATATATATATATATATGTGTGTGTGTGTGTGTGTGTGTGTGTGTGTGTGTGTGTTATGAATATAAGCCTGAATTATTTTATCTTCCTTCCCTTCTTAATACATTTTTTCAAACAGTGGTTCCATGACTTCGCTTCTGGCTGCAAAAACGATCACAATCAAATACGATTCCATCAGGGACATTCTGGACGATCCCAATATGAAAATTGTGATGGAAAGCGCCACTGTGCTCACCGATCACCTTCAGGTAATAATGGCTCCCATTCAAGTTTTTCTTATATATTTTTCTTTCAGAGTGATTATTCCTTGTAATAAACGGAACATGTCCGGGCATGTGCTTATTATTATTATTATTACTATTATTATTATTATTATTATTATTATTATTATTATTATTATTATTATTATTACAGGTTTTGTTAAACAAAATGGCAGTTTCAACAGCATTTATTTTATATAGTAAACACTCAATTCGTCTTATTAATTGTTTTTCTTGCGCTAGAATGGTTGCAAGCAATTGACCAATATTCATATCCGGTGGTTTAGTGATGTGTAGGAGGTGGTTCTCGTTGAATGTCGACTAGTTTCGCCCTCCTCGTTAGGACATCATTCAGGACAGGATCGCAGGATGCAATGGCTGTAATGCTCGTGATTTTTTTCGTCTTTTATCCGTGTTTGTTGGATTGTCCACAGTCCAACAAACACGGATAAAAGACGAAAAATCCACGAATTTACAGCCATTGCATCCTGCGATCCTGTCCTGACTGATGCCCTAACGAGGAGGGCGAAACTAGTCGACATTCAACGAGAACTACCTCCTACACATCACTAAACCACCGGATATGAATATTGGTCAATTGCTTGCAACCATTCCAGTGCAAGAAAAACAATTAATAAGACGAATTGAGCGTTTACTATATAAAATAAATGCTGTTGAAACTGCCATTTTGTTTAACAAAACCTATATTAAAGAAGGTCTTTTTCCTAATATTATTATTATTTGGAAGCTAGAATTTCAAGTCAGTGGCCCCTTTGGCTTGTTCCATGTGAACAGGTTTCATCTACTGAATAAATGAAATAAAATATTATGATGAACCCTATTCGTATGGAACGAACCCACAAAGGCCACTGGCTTGAAATTCAAGCTTCCAAAGATTATGGTGATCATTTGAAAAAAGTAACAGATGGTAATGGGAAATACAGAGAGAAGAGATCAGTTAGTAAAAAAAGAAAAAAAATAGATTAACAAATTGTTAGATCGGATAAATATGTAAGTGAACTATGAAACTGTAAGGAGATTGTTTTAGGGCAGTAATGCATTGCATTTTCGCTGGAACTTTTGACGTTCCATTTGAGCGACATCCTCAGGGAGACTGTTCCACAGTCCAACGGTGTGAGGAATAAAGATCCTCTGGAATTGAAAAGTTCGACAGCGAGGCGCATTTACTGCATGTTGGTGCTTCTGCTGTTCAGCAAATCTGGTCACTCTCGGCAAGAAAAGAGGACCAGGGATCAATTGTGGCAAACTGCAAGTTGGTTGAAACAGGATAGCCGAAAAGAATATGTAGTAAGAGAGTGAAAGGTTTCTGGTCACTTGAAGCAATATTACTAGGAGCTGTTTTTATTAAGGGGTTAGTGCTTTCAGTACACCTCACGTGGTACACTGTAGGCATTGCTAAAGGGAGTTTGCAGCGCCCCATCGACCCCTAGCTAAACCCAATTTTTAGCCTTTTACTTTACCTCCCTTCCCGCTTTCTTTCCTCCATCTTGCTGTTCAGCTTCTCTAACTAGTACTTCTCAGTACAACTGTTCGCTTTTCTTCCAGTTTCACCTTTAGATCTTATATCTCCCTCCCCACAAACCATCTAGACCTCTTTATCTTGTTGTCCAACCACTCCAACTCCTTTTTTCACTGTCTTAAGCCTAAATTTCGTAAATCATAAATCAGTAAGTTTTCAAAACTGATCTATTTTCTCTGCATAGTAATCACTTTGGTACAATCATTGGAAATAACTTTTATTTGATGATTTATTTTTCTTTGTAATTCTTCATTCGATCATTAACTTTGCTTTTAATGTTATTTCATTGCATTTCATTAAGCTGCCAAAAGGTATTCTGGAAAAAGAAGAGAAATGTAAGAAAAATATTCCATTAAATCCTAAGACCTTTGGCCTCAGTTACTCTAGGAAGATTGTAATTGAGAAATTTAGGCAGTTAGAAGTTTTCCCAATAACAGTTTTCATTACAGTATAAAGTTTTCAAATTAAAATAGACTCAAGATATTCTCTAGTCTAGACCTTAGATATTCTGTAATCTAGACCTTAGATATTCTCTAGTCTAGACCTTTGATATTCTCTAGTTAGACCTTAGATATACTCTAGTCTAGACCTTAGATATTTTCTAGTCTAGACTTTAGATATTCCCTAGTCTAGACCTTGGATATCTCTAGTCTAGACCTTAGATAATCTCTAGTCTAGACCTTAAATATTCTCTAGTCTAGACCTTAGACAATCTCTAGTCTAGACCTTGCTCTACATGTTAATGTAATGTTGAAATCATCTTACTGTAATTCTAAACGTAGATCATGAAACAGAGCAAAGCATAGAAAGTGAATTACTAATGAGCCTGATTATCTACATTTAAAGAAAGCTAAGGCTGGGGTCTTCAAGGACCTCTCCGATGGCATGAAAACGAGGGGAACTTTTGCGAAGGCCGAGGACATGCAGAACTTGGCTTACAAATATATTCCCGGTGGGCGCCATGCTGTTATTCTGGAGGCTAGCAGTTGCGATCAAATATATTCGGACAGTTTCCGGAGGACAGGTGAGGATTTCGTGAGAAAATGAGTACTACCTTGCTCATTTTTTTCGTGTATATAATTTAGATTGTTGCATTACTGCCCATGGTTAATTTGTGTTGTCGATGGTTGCCTGAGTGAACGAACATTTTGAGACGATTTTTTTTTTTTTTTAAACCTTCTGAAGAATACTGGAACAGATTAATTCCGTTCGTCGCAAAATATTCCATTTTGTTTACCTAACGCTTCACACAATCCTCCTTTCCTTCCCTTTCCCTTCCGTATAAGCATCAGTTAAGCATTAGAAGTATAATTTGAGTAATTCTGGAGTAATTTCATCTTTTCAGGGCAATGCGACTTTTACAAAGCGAAGGAACCTCTCTTGGGCTTGTACTACAGTCTGGTTGTACCCAAAGGAAGTCCCCTTCTTCGACTCTTAAGTACAAGGTTGTTACTGGCCTGCTGCTGAGTTGTTTTCTTACCAAGTGCTAAATTCAACAGATAAGAAAATAATTAGTTTTTTGATTATATATATATATATATATATATATATATATATATATATATATATATATATATATATATATATACTGTATATATAAGCTGTAGATCCTGTTGCTAGGTAACCAATTGGTTCTTAGCCACGTAAAATAAGTCTAATCCTTCAGGCCAGCCCTAGGAGAGCTGTTAATCAGCTCAGTGGTCTGGTAAAACTAAGGAATACTTAACTTTTGTGTGTGTGTGTATATTATATATATATATATATATATATATATATATATATATATATATATATATATATATATATATATATATATATAAAATACCTCTTCAGCCGGTGTTGTTCCCGATGTAGTGCGAATTGGATATTAAACGACATTTGTAGCATAATGTTTGTGAATATAAAAATGTCACGGTGAAGTGATAAAAATTCATATACATCTGAATGAACTACGGAATAATTTAGCTGTTCAATTCTCTGTATGTAATCTGGGTAGAGATTTAGATTCTATGTCTTCTACATAACTGGCTACATGTTTACAACCCACTAAAGCCCTGATTATCAGGTGCCTCATCCACTGCGTGGGTAGAGAGAGAGGCGTGATGGATTTTAATATAACGTGACCAGAACTCTCCATCCTGGCCTGGTCCTATCCTTAATTTTTTTCCATATACCTTTATCTGTCAGAAGGGACAACTCCAGATGGCGTAACATATTGGTTTTCTGTTATTTTTGGGGATCAGTTTGATTGCCCCATACCCAGTGGATTTTCAAGGGGCTAATTTGCCGCAGGTGACTGTCTCTTCTCGGTAGTCAGCCACCCAAGGAGGTTAGGTCTAACGTCCTTGCGGCCACCTAAGCTTAATGCTTCTGATCGATAACGGTAGGCTAGACCTAGGACCTAGTCTTTGTTTGTCCAAGCTAGACCGAAGGCAATGAAACTACCTAGCATCCAGCGTGAGCCTAAACGTTATCAAATTTTGTACATCTATAGCATCAAAGGGCGCTTTGTTTTTAAATCTGTCAACACACACATCAGCATCAGAACCTTTGGCCTTTCAGTTCTGTCCTAGAAATCGTGCCAGATGCTCTTCTCTCGACCAGTTCTGTCATCGCCCGTGGGAAATGACAAAACTCGTACACTTATTGAAACATGTTAGACAAATTCTTGGTTATCCTGCTGGATGAGTCAAGAAGCAGTGGAATGGAATGGATTATAAAATATAGACCAAAGGTCAAGTGATGGGCCTTGTAAGGTCATTCAGCGCTGAAATGGAAATTAAAAGCAAAAAGGTTTGAAAGGTTTAACGGGGAGAAAGAGAATACGAGCGGAGGCACAGTAAAGGGAATGATAGGGATTGTAGCTAGGGGCCGAAGGAACGCTGCACAAAATCTTGAGTAATGCGTACAGTGCACTGACGGTGCTATAGAGAAATTATAAACGATCTACAAATACGACTACAAGTAAATTTTTATCTCTCTCTCTCTCTCTCTCATCTCGAGTTGTGGAAAAGGACAAGCAGAAATATATTTGAAAATCTCTCTGGGCATATAACGTTGACGTTATAAATCTCTTCGTTCATTTGTATTTCTGAGCTTGTTCTGACTTCATTCCAAGATTACTTGCCGCCTTTCTGACAAGAAAAAATCTTCTCGACTGTTCCTGAAAGAAACACAAAACCACTAAAACTACGTTATCTGTTATCACAATTGATCCCTGATCCTCTTGTCCTGCCGAGAGCGACCAGATTTGCTGAACAGCAGCACCAATATGCAATAAATGTGCCTCCTTGTCGATTCTCTCAGATCCTGAGGTCTTTTATTCTTCACATCGACGGACTGCGGAACAGCCTCCCTGAGAACGTTGTGCAATTGGAGACTCAAAAGTTCTAGCGAAGATGCAATGCATTACTACCCTAAAACAATTCTCCTTATACTTTCATAATTTATGTACATTTTATCTATTTATTTATTGATTTGTTAATCTATATTTATTCTAATAACTGATCTCCTCATTCTCTATTTCCTATTATCATCTGTAATTTCTTTCAAATGAACACCATATTCCGTGGAAACTTGAATTTCAAGTGAATGGCTAGTATAGGTTTGCTCCATAAGAATAGGGTTGATCTTCTGAATAATAATAATAATAATAATAATAATAATAATAATAATAATAATAATAATAATAATAATACCAGTGACTGAAATTCTATCCTAACACAAGAAATCAGCGTTTCTTCCACACGCTTGCCAGCATTTCTTATCAGTCAGTTACGCAACATGCAGCACAAGATTCTGTTAGACTTTTGGAAATCTAGCTTTGTAGCACATATCAGCCTAGTGAGTCCCCACTAACCACTGTGCAGTCAACAGTCTACAGATCGTCCATTTCTGCTAATTCATATCTTGGACCCCCATGTCTGGGTGTTTATCTGTAAGCAAGCATAGCTGCAAGGTTGACGACGAGAACTTTATTAGCCAACCATCACATAGCTCATGAAAGAAATCTGTCATGCCTGGTATTACTGACGTTGTTGCAAACTTCGATAGTAAATCTGTTTTAACTTTTGCGTTTATCATTTGCAGATTTTACAGCGCGTATGTAAACAGTGCCATGAAGTTACGAGGGAAAATATCTGTAATGTCAACATTAACACAAACATTTATAAAAAAAAAAAAGTGGAACTATCACTTAACACTCCAGTTCCTATCATTGGTTGTTTTAGAATTAGGCAAGCCTCGTGCTGGCACGGGTTCTTGCTCCCAAAGCAGCCTGTAAATCCAATTCCTAACATTCCCCTAATCTTTACAGAGTCCAGGCGTTGCAAGAACATGGTATGTACAACAGATGGACTCTCTTGGAGACGCCATACGTAACCGGCTGCAGCAGGTTGCCCACGAAGATCAGGGAAACTCAACCTTATGAAATCCTGGAACTGTGGGTAGGTATGATAAGAGAAGGGAAGAAGTTTCAGGTAGTGGCCATTTACTGGGATCTTTCTTAGACAGTGACCCCCAAGGGTTTTCGGGGGATGTTATCTAGGACTAATATTTCTTGGGGGTCATTATCTTCATGATATTAACAGTCTTTTGCTTATGTTTTTACGGTTATCCCCAACGGGCTTGTAGTACACACTCCACAAAGGTGGTTACATACGGGGTTACAACCCTTGGGGGTCACTATCTAGGAAAGATCCCATTTACTGCTTGCACACGTCAGTTACAAATGTAAGGACTGTACACTGCGGCTTCTGATTGAAGCTACAGTAATTTCGTTCCTTGGCTTCATTTAATTCATCCGTAAGTAGCAAAATAATTATACAATTTAAAACATTTCCTGATGATATAGTATTGCATCCTGACTGGAACTGTCAATATACACATACACAACCACACGTGCACACACACATATATATATATATATATATATATATATATATATATATATATATATATATATATATATATATATATATATATATATATATATATATATATATATATATATATATATATATATATATATATATATATATATATATATATATATATATATATATATATATATATATATATATATACATATATATATATATATATATATATATATATATATATATATATATATATATATATATATATATATATATATATATATATATATATATATATATATATATATATATATATATATACTGTATATATATATATATATATATATATATATATATATATATATATATATATATATATATATATATATATATATATACTGTATATATATATATATATATATATATATATATATATATATATATATATATATATATATATATATTATCACACACACACATATATGTCCACAAAGACTTCTGAAATACATACACAGCACTACAACGACCCTTCAGAGACTTATGCTGGCTCATAGAAATCAAGGGGCCATTCATCAACATTATATAGATGTTCACGACAGGACGCCATCTCTACAAGAGCTGATAGAAGGCACCCATGTTGTACACAGAGAGGATAACTATGGTCGCCTCTTAATAGCCGAAGCCTTAAGCATCGCTGTCCAGAAACTGACCCTCAATATTCAACAAGAGTCAGATCAAATACTCCCCTCCAGCAGAAGGAATGCGTGAGCCAATAGGGACCAGACAGCGTGCCCCCAACCACCAAACGCATCGAGCCCCTTAAACCCTGTCCACACTAGCGGGCACTGCCCGACGGGCAAACACTGTTCCCATAACCCATTCCACTAAACTTGTCGATCGAGCATGGAGACAGAACGATGCGATTGTCTGGTAACAATGCTTCAGAAGCGAGGGAAAATATAAACACCTGGAAGTGCCCGTCGGGCATGCCTGCTAGTGTGGACAGGCTATTAGGGGACACGAGACCGCCCAGCGAAGGCCAAGTAACGTGCTTGCTCAAGTCGCTAATCAACATTTAAATTACATGTAAATTTACATAGTCAGCGGCATCGGACTTTTGTTTACATCAACTTCGTTGATGGGGGGTTCCAATTTTTAGCTAAGGTCAGTAATATCGGAATGGCGAATTTTGTGTTTTTAGGATTTATATATAATTTATTAATCTGTAAGTATATGTTCAATTTTCGCAGTTCTAAGGTGCAGGTACATATTTGGAGTGATTTCCAGAATTGAAATTTGACTCATTGGACAAAATTTTATAGACACAAACTTGAGAGCTTGATATCTTTTAAGATTTTTTCTAGAGTCTGTTTGTGTAGAGTATTGAAGGCTCTTTCTTTCTAGGCTGTGTTTTTGGTAACCGGATGTGGCTTGGTGTTGGCTTGCATCGCACTTGCCTGCGAGAGGATGAGCACATACCTGAGGAGGACAGGTAATTACCGGGTTACATTATCCCTCATTCATTTTCCTTCTGAATGTGAAGTGCAATTGTTAAGAACAGTGGTTCTGGACCTTTTTTGGCCGATGCACCCTTTCTCCCTATGTCAGAATGTCATGCCCCCCCACCCCTTTCCAAAATTGTCTGCCTCACAAGGTGCATTCTAAATAATATGTAACAAAATACTATCACAAACACACAAGCTAGTGAAGAGAAAGCCCACCGATGCACACTGCATTTTGTGTGGTCCTAGAGCCAGTTTGAGCCTGCCAGTCTGTTGTTAAAATTCCCCCTTGGTTGAGAACTAGTTTTAGGATAAATCTGTAATTGTAGTTACGGCCTTTGGTGCAGTAAGGTGGTGAAGGAGATAAGAAGCCTTATGTGGACCTCCGGGCTGATAAACAAACAAAGACTGTTACGGCAAGCTGTAATGTAGAGGATGACATCAAGAGATCAGTGTTGCTTACTGGTTAGCTGTTTGTTGCTGTAAGTCAGTTTTTTAGTTTTCTGTGCTGGCTTTGTCTGTCTGTCCGCACTTTTTGTGTCCGCCCTCATATCTTAAAAACTACTGAGGCTAGAGGGCTGCAAATTGGTATGTTGATCATCCACCTTCCAATCATCAAATACCAAATTGCAGCCCCCTAGCCTCAGTAGTTTTTATTTTATTTAAGGTTAAAGTTAGCCATAATCGTGTGTCTGCCAACGATATAGAACAGGCCACCAACTGGCCGTGGTTAAAGTTTTTCATCGGCCGCGGCTCATACAGCATTATACCGAGACCAGCGAAAGATAGATCTATTTTCGGTGGCCTTGATTATATGCTGTACAGAGAACTCTATTGCGTCGATTTGAAAGGTTGAGTAATGAGGCAATAAGTATGAGTATTAAGAAGTATAGTGCAGGTGAAAGGGTGGATCAGAGTTTTTTTAGAGGGTTTGGGTATGTGGAAAGAATAGAAAATAAACTGGTTGGTGAAGAGCACATAATTCAAAATCGTTAAGAGAGGGAAGATGAAGAAGTCTAGAAATGTTGGATAGATAGTCAAAGAAGCAGTAATAAAGAAAGGTGTTAGTATGCATTGTTCAATTCAGCATTAACCGCTATGTTGTGTTGTTTCTCTCTGAAGCTTCCTCTTGTTAAGGGAATGGTTTAGTGTTAATATATATATATATATATATATATATATATATATATATATATATATATATATATATATATATATATATATATATATATATATATATATATATATATACTGTATATATATGAGTGTGTGTTTATCATTGTGGATCAAACTGATTGTAGCTAAGGCTCAGTATCACCTAACCTATTGCCTCCTGTCTGTTGCCTGATACGTAATTTATGATATTCATTAGAGTACTTGTTTATAAAGAGTGAAACATTGTTTTGCCTTTTAGATGATGAACCCACGAAAAGCAGCTCGCCGATATAAGAATAATGATACATCGCTGGATACGGCAACCCTTGGATTCAACCGGTTATGTCTGTCGAGGGATTTTGAGTCTACGGTAAAACTGAAATTAATGGTTTTACCCTGTGTTGATTAACATATCTGGATCATATTTTCTCTTATTTCTTCTTTCTAATTTTGGAAATGATTGTTATGAGAGGTGTTGACATAAAAGTAGTCGAATCGAATGTTCAATGGGACTGTTTTGTATAAAAGACAAATGTTCAGGAAGAAAAAGGGTTTTGTTTTTTGTCTGCAATTTTCCTCACAATGCTAAGTAAAGAAGGTTAAAATTTAACTACAAAAAATTTTACATCATATTTCCAAATGCTGATGATGGGTAGCAAAAGTACAGTGAAATGTCGAGAGTGCATGACACGAAAAACGTTCTTTAGGTCTAGCCCAGGTCCTTCGGTCTAGCGTGTTATGTGTTCCACTTTCATATCGTGCGCATCTATTTCTTGTTTATGTTCAGCACTGCAGTCTACACAATACTCATACAAGTGACATCAGAATGAATTCTCCACATTTGCTCATAAACATTTTACTCCTCTAAGAATTTAATTAAATCATTTCACTCGTTGGCAATGGCTTTAACAACACGCCAAGGGCTTCATGTACCCTGATTCCATGTCCTTATCCACCCAACCACAATTATTCTTATTTTCATATCAGCCTGTTTTCTGTCCCTAAAAACTCAACTGCTATGCTTTTGGTTTTATTCTGCGTCACATCAAAGGATATGCAAAGTAGTATTATAAGTTTTCCCTGACTCTGCAGTTCGAGTACAACGGAATTGATAGATTAATTTCCCTCGGGAGATTTCAATTTTTGCTTCAATGACAGTTTTCAAAACAGTCCTGCTAGTTAGATTAAATGAGGACCTGCATACGAGGGGCTCTAAGGATATCAATTGAAACCCTCAGCCTTCACCCTACTACCTAAACCACTCTACTTTCAAGAAAAAATTTTCTCTAAATCAGTCCAATCTTCCTCTTGAACACAATAATACTGAAACTCTAGCCATGACTTAGTCTAATTTCTCTTCCATTATACTGTTTCGTTTAACAGCTTACAACTTGACGGCACACATACATTGAGATAAAAAAAAAAAAAGTGTTTATCTGACAAATAAGAAAAAATACATGGCTCTGATCAACGGAGAGACATTATCAAATAAAAAAATCTATTTACGTAACCAAACAAAACGTTGACACCAATTCAGATTTACCCTTTATATATATATTGTTATGAACCACTTTTGGTTCTGCATGTTCCATTACACAAAATTACTCATATGGGACTGGAATGGCTGGGGGGGACCGGGGACAAGCCAGAGGAGGGTGCAAAATAAATGCCAAAAATACCTTAAGTCTAATTTATTACATAAAATTTACATATTTACTACTGAGTACAGGTTTTAGGTGGCAAAAAGACAACAATCATTAACACTATCACAATTAAATCATTAACACTATCACAATTAAACTCAAATAAATGAATCATTAAATAATTTACAGTAGTCAGACAGAAAAATAAACATTTACAAATGAAAATAAATGCTTAACGGCAGCCATAAAAAAAAAATCAGTGAACACAAATTCAATATATAAATGCCAACAGCAAACTTTCAGAGCCATACACTTGCTCTGCAACATTAAATATTAATAAAATATACAATCATAACATGTTAAATGAAATAAACTCAAAGATAGACAGCAAACAATAACGGTGACATCACCAAAGCAGCACAAAACAAAAACAGACGAATTTCGAAGAATTGTCGAGGTAGTCCTTTACCGCCAACCAGGATAAACATAAGATGTAATCTGTGATTCATCGAACACAGCAATTAGCTGTCAAAACAGATCCTCAGCACAGATGAACTTGCCGACTCGTCGAGACAGTCTTTTACCGTCGCAATATCCTCTCCTCTCGCTGCCACTCCAAAAGTCAAATCACACACGTAGAGGACCTCATCCTCCCGCCGAGGTAAACAGGTCCATAACCCCTGCTACCAAACATCCTCCCGCCGAGGTAAACAGGTCCATAACCCCTGCTACCAAACAAAGTGACTTCCCGCTGCTCTATCAAAACATGCTGCTGCTGCTTTCTTGGCTGAGTGTCGCCAAGAACCAATCTGTCTGCCACCCAAAACCTGACTGCCGCTGTCACTCACACCGTGACAGACAAAAACTCGCCAATCTGACAAAAACACTGAAGGGAAGGAGAAACAAGGACACTACCTTAACAACATCGTTCCCGTCAAGAAACGACTGAACCTGACAATATATATATATATATTATATATATATATGGAACATGATGAATATATATATATATATATATATATATATATATATATATATATATATATATATATATATGGATATATATGTATATATATATATATATATATATATATATATATATATATATATATATATATATATATATATATATATATATATATATATATATATATATATATATATATATATATATGGAACATGATGAAATAAATAATATATATATATATATATGGAATATGATGATAATATAATATATATATATATATATATATATATATATATATATATATATATATATATATATATATATATATATATATGGAACGTGAAGGAGAAACAATGGAGTGCTGTGAGACAGATGGGGATTACAAAAGAAAAAATATGTACATAGATTCCAACACAATTGAAGAATTAATAGAACTGCCAAAACATGGTTAAATATTTAAAAGGTTTTGCAAAGGATTAGGATCAACTGTTCAGAACCAAGGACAGGACAATTAAAAGGTTATACAAGGAGGTGACTGACCACCAAAAAATGTTATAAAAGTACAACTCAGTAATTCTCTTTCTTTTGTAAACAATAACAATTTTTGAAAGATGAACATTTTACAGATAAATTATATTAAACATACGAATACATAGAAAATATATATAAGGTAACTAATTTGTAATTAAGTCAGTGATTTTTGGTCATTCTTGAACATTTTTCTAATACAGGGGTCCAAATAATACATGCCAGGGCTAAAGTTAAAATTACAGCTGGAAGTAAGCTGTATAATAGCAGATTCCAAAAGATTTCTTGAAGAGAAATCTTTTGATCTGGCAATCACTGAACTTTCAGTCCAGTTAATCCTGTGAGAGTTTTCACTTAAATGAATGAATATAGCATTGGATGTTTGTCCAGTTTTGACCGAATACTTATGTTGCTTAACACGTACATCTAAATCTTTGCTAGATTGGCAAATATAAAAAGAGGGGCATTCCAAACATGGAATTTTATTTATTATGTTGTTGTTTTCTTTAGGGATATTTTTTATTGACATTCCTTTTAGTGTGTTGTTATAGGAAAAACAAGGTTGACATTAAAAGATTTTAACAATAATTTTATGTTTTCAGAACCACTAAAATAAGGCAAGCTAAGAATTTTCTTAGGGGTTTCTTTCTCCATGTTACTTTCACCATAAAAATTCTTGTGGGCTTTATTATAACAAATATCTAGTGTATGTGAAGGATAACATAAATCTGACCCTATTTTCCTTATGTATTCAATTTCTTGATTTAAATACTGGGGACTGACAATACACAAAGTTTGTAAAAACATGGAAGAAAAATTAGTTTTTTGATATTAAGGTGATGGCCTGAGTAAAAATGGACAAAAGTTAAGCTGCTGGTTGATTTCCTATAAATACTGATTTTGTATTGAAATGCTTCTCTATGTATGAAAACATCTAAAGGGCCCCATAGACGTTACAATCACCGGATCTGGTCTTCTGAACCGGAAGTAAACCTCACTGTGTATGGTGTTCTCCTCCAACCATAAGTGGGCGGGGTCTGTCGGGCTCTCCGACCAGCTGGCAACCTGCCGGTTTGTGGCTTCTGCTTCAGTCCAGGTGGCCCGAAACCTCCATGTCTATGGCGTGATCTCAAGATTTACTTCAGTTTCAACTAGAGGCTGAAAGAGAAACATGGCAGCTACATCGGCAGATGAGTTCTGGGAGGAGTTCATTCAACATCGTAGGAAAACGAAATTTGGCTTATGAAAAATTAATTTGAAAATTACATATATATATTATATATATCAATATATCTACAGTATATATCTATAATATATATATACAGGCAGTCCCCGGTTTACGACGGTGGTTCTGTTCTTGCGCCGCATCGCAAACCGAAAATCGTCGTAAACTGGAACGATGGCATATGACACCAGAAAAATGTATAAAAATTTGAAACAAAAGTTATGAAAGCCTTACTTTTAATCCTTTTGGTATACTGCATGTTGTTTCTTGATGTTTTACCTACATTTTGATGTGGTGTGTATCCAAAAACTGGTGGTTCTGGAATGTAAAAATTTACAATTTAGTACAAAGTGCAGTATGTAGTAGCGCACTGTACAGTAATTGAAAAATCCTGTATGCAGTAAAGTATAGAGTGCTGTACATATACTGTACAAGAGTAAAATACATTTTGTTATACAGTAACACAGGTGTACAGTACTGTGATTTATACCAAAGAATGTATAAAAAATTAAAAAAAAGTGAATTCCTTACTTTTATTTTGGAAACCCTGTGCTTCTTAACCCTGGAAAAATGTTGGTGTGACCTCATGATTCAGGGGATTCTGGAATGTAAAAAATTTAGTATTAGTGTACATATAATACTGTACAGTAGTCCTGCATGCAACAAAGTACTGTATAAATACAGTACAGTCAGTATTTTACAGTAGAATAAATGTATAAAAATTATAAAAAGTTAGGAATTCCTTGCCTAATTTCAGTGATTGTCAAAGCTGTTACAACTGCAGGCTAGGTTGGGGGAGATGGAGATTGTATGTGTGGGGAGCCTGCAATAATAAGGATAAAATTACTGCAGAGTACTGTATATGTTACACTGTTCTGTATCAGTTCGGGTATTTCACAAACCTATGTTCAACAGTACAAAATAAAAAAAATAATTCCTTACCTAATTTCACTAATGTGGTTCGGATTCCACAATAAGCTGTAGGTCCCGTTGCTAAGTAACCAATTGGTTCTTAGCCACGTAAAATAAGTCTAATCCTTCAGGCCAGCCCTAGGAGAGCTGTTAATCAGCTCAGTGGTCTGGTAAAACTAAGATATACTTAACTTTTTTTAGAAGATGGAGGCTAGGATGAGGGAGCTCTAGTAAAGGTGCTGGGCAGTCTGGAATATTAAAATAAAGCTGTTAGTTTATATTTATCAAATGTACTGTACATATAACAATTTATAACATTAAAAACAGTTAAGAATTCCATAATTTTAGTGATTTGAAAGATGTAGGCTACATGAGGAAGGTTATGTACAGTTATAGTAGAGGTCAGGTTAAATGTGCATGTCAGTCTGGAATGATAATGTACATAGTAGAGGTCAGGTTAAAGGTGCATGTCAGTCTGGAATGATAATGTACATGATAAAGATTAGAATAAAGTACTTCTGTGCATTTCATAAGTATTACACTATTTTATAAAATGTATAACAATTTATAAAATAGAAAGTGTTCTTACCATATTCTAGTGGTTGGCTTGCTTACTGGGATGGGCATATGGTAGATGAGAACAGGGGGGCTATGGTGTGGCATCTGCAGGTGCTTGGGAGTCTGGAATGAAAAAGATAAAAATGATACTGTAAACAGTAGTACTGTATAAGTATAATAGCACAATTTAAATCAATGTAGGCTAATACAAATTTCTAAAAAGTGAAGAATTCCTTACCTGGTGGACATGAAATGGGTGCAGGTGCTACTGGTGCAGGTGAATTTGGAGTTGAGCAGGGGACACCTGTCATTTGTGGAATGATAAAAGATAAAAATTACTGTACAGTAATGTACTGTAGTAGGGGTATGTATGCAATAAGCTATACAGTTTTATAAAGTGATTTGAAAGAAAAAAAAGTCATGAAATCCTTATCTGATGGGGCTGGAGAGGGGATAAGGTCAGCTGAGTTGGGCCGGGAGGAGGCTATAACATGTGGATCTGGAATGATAATGGTTTTGTAAAGTTACAGCACATACTAAAGCAATACTGTACAGGTGGGTGTAGTGCAGTGCACTTTTTTGTAATATTTATAACAATTTATAAAACATTAAAAAAAAAAGTTAAGAATTCCTTACCTGATGAAGTTGGAGAGGAGACAGGTCCCGTAGCTTCAAAACCCTGGAATTCTTCAGGGGAGTCAGGACTGTCATCACTACCAAAGAGATCTGGAATGATACATAATGAAAAAAATTAGGTTATGCAATAGTAAATATAAAATTTTTACCGTATGTACAGTATGTACAAATGGTTTCATGCATGAAAGTTATAAAAATGAAACACTTAGGAATTCCTTACCTGATGGAGCTGGAAAAACTGCTGGGGAGGGTACTACAGGTACAAGTTCAGGCTCAGGTTCTGATTCATAGTCAGGTAGAGGTTTTGGGGAATCTGGATTAGGAGTCACTTCTGCAATGATACAAATGATAAAATTTATTGGGTTATGCTGTGTATCTACAGTATGTAAATATAAATCGCAGTAACATTTTTATAAATTGTATTACAATTTATAACTATATTACAGCAGTTAACAAAAATAAAGTTGAGAATTCCTTACCTAGACTAGGAGTGGCAGGTGGTGCTTTAGACTTCTTCACGAAGAAAGAGTCTAGCCAAGACTGCACTTTCTTCTTCAGCTGCTTCTCCTTCAGCGTCTCCTTGTAGAACATAGTAAGATCCAGCATCCCTCTGCAAATCCTCTCAAACCTGGCAATGTTAGGGTCCTCACCCTCAAATGCTGCCAAACATTTCTCCAGGTGAGCAAAACCCTCTGTCAAGCCCTTGACAGTTAATTCCCTGACCTTTGGCTGTGGTGCCTCTTCCTCCTCCTCAATCATCTGCTTCTCCAGCTCAATGAGATCCTCCGATGACAATTCCTCTCCATGGGATGCCAGCAGCTCGGTGACATCCTCAGCTTCCAAGTCCAGTTTCAGCCTCTTGCTTAGCCCAACAATTTTCCTTGTCACAGTCTCAACATCTGCCTGCTCAAACCCCTCAAAACTATTCACAAACTGTGGACACAGTTCCTTCCAGGCCCCATTCAGAGTCGTCACTTTTATTTCGTCCCAAGCACGTGCGATGTTCTTCACAGCATCTGCAATGTTGTAGCCCTTCCAAAATTCTTTCAGAGTCAACTCCTTGTTACCTTCAACGGCCCGTTAAGCAGAGCGTATTGTCCTCCTCAGGTAGTATGCCTTGAAGTTAGCAATGACTCCCTGGTCCATCGGCTGTGTGAGGGATGTAGTATTTGGTGGTAGATACACCACCTTCACATTAGGGTGCATGTTACTGAGATTAGCCGGGTGACCAGGGATGTTGTCTAGGACAAGCAGGACCTTAAAAGGCAGACCCTTCGAGGCACAATACCTTTCCACTGCTGGCACAAAGTGGTCATTGAACCAGTCCTCGAAGACCATCAAGGTAACCCAAGCTTTCTTGTTGGACTTCCAAATGACGGGGAGTTGACTCTTGAAAATGCCCTTAAAAGCCCTGGGATTTTCTGCCAAGTACACTAGCAAGGGCTTAAGCTTCAAATCGCCACTAGCATTGGCCCCAAAGAGTAAAGTCAGCCTCTCCTTACCAGCTTTTTGGCCTGGTGCTGACCTCTCCTCCTTGGAAATGTAAGTACGATTTGGCATTCTTTTCCAAAATAACCCTGTCTCATCTACATTAAATACCTGGTCAGCAGTGTAACCACCTTCCCTAATTATCTCGGCCAAACCACTAGGGAAACTTTCTGCTGCTACGCTATCAGCGCTAGCAGCTTCACCTTGCAACTTCACATTGTGCAAATTTGCATGAGCCTTGAAGCGGTTAAACCAACCTCTACTGGCGGAAAATTCTTCACAAGCACTGCCTTCCCCACTCTTCTTCACCACTGCCGCATGCAGCTCCCTAGCCTTTTCTTGAATCACACTCGGGCTCAATGGAACACGTCGTTGGTCCTGTCTTCCAGCCAGATCAACAATAACTTCTCCAACTCCACTATGTTCTGGCTACGTTGCTTCACATTAATCACCGTTGCTTTCATTGGTGCAGCCTCATGCACATGTTTCAGAATACGCTGCTTGTCCTTCACTATGGTAACAACCGTCGTTCTACTAAGGCCCAAGGCACACCCCATCTCGGTGTTACTCTCACCCTTCTCCGAACGCTTAATTACGTCGTACTTGACTTCCATGGTGATGCTCTTCCTCGGCTTCTTGGATGCACTAGCATCAGATGATGAACTCTGCCGTTTTGGAGCCACAGTGAAGGCACAAATCACGAAAAAAACTGCAGTTAAAGAAAAGCAACGAGGCAGTGTACCTAGCTCAGCAGGGGCAAACACGTGAGTGAGGGAAGGATTGTTTGGTATTGTTAAGCATGCCTGCGCGATTGACCCAGGAAGGTCATTGTCCGGTCGACTACCAATGCAGTTATAGTACAGTAAATACAGAGCGCAGCTACGCTCAGAAAACTAGTTCCGCTTACAAAGCGGCGTAAAAAGCGTCGAAAAAACGTTGTAACCTTGGAATGTGTTTTAATAATTGTAACCAGAAACTGATTTTTGATGAATACTGTTAAACCAGAAACGGATTTTTTTATAAATATACGTAATTGAAAAGCGTCGTAAACGGGCTGGGTTGTTGAGTAGGGGACTTCTTCCCTACCTATCCTTGCGTTCGGCCCCGCGGGCCTGAAGCACTATCCCGGGAACCTGACTTGGCACCTGAAGGAGTGCCAGCAGGAAGAGACGGAGCACCTGCATGCCCCGGCTCTTTCTCTCGCCCCACGCCCTGGTCTGTATGGTGAGAAGTTTCTCCCGTATCAGACTGGGGTACCCGGGTCTCCTTGGGGACCTGGGTACTCGAAGCAACTCGCGAACAAGTGTCCGACACGGACTTGCTGGCCCTAGATGCAGAAAGTTTCTTAGGCACAGCGGGGGCAGTGCCGACCTTGGTCTGCACGCCCTTGGCTCCCAGTGACCCTGGCCTGGAGGCCGGGGCAGCGGTTCCCTGATCCGAGGATCGGGAAGAGCCGACGAGAGATCCTACTGCCTTCCCTGTGGAAGGAGGCAGACCCTTAGAAGTCTCGGTGCGAGATTTCTTAGGGGGGGGAGAGGCTGACTTCTTCTTCTTCGGCTGCGGAGCCTCGGAAGGAGAAGCGGAAGAAGCAGCAGACGAAGACGACGATGATGACGAAGATGAAGACGATGACACCTTCCTAAACCTCTTCTTCTTCTTCACCATCTGCTTCAGGAACGCCATCAAGTCCCCAAGCCAGGAAAGCGAGGCCGCAGACTCAGGAACAGCAGGAGGGGCTGCAGCAGAAGGCACATCCCGGGCAATGACTGCAGAGCTCGAGCCAGCATTTGCCTGGGTAGAGAGAGCCGCGCGTCGGCCAGGAACAAAAGTGGACGGGGCCGGGAATGCAGTCGCCGCCCCTCCCGCGGTGAAGATTCAAGTCGGGCTGCGCCAGGGTCGATGGAATGGGGACGGAAGCAGACGAAGGGCCGGGCTGGAAAGTCAGACAAGGAACAGCATTCGAAGACAGGCCAAGGTCAGCAACAGGGGCAGCGACAGCCACATAAGGGTATGATGATGTCACCATGTAGGCGGGGCCAGCACGCATGAATGGAGCCAGGAAGCTGGGAGGCAGCGGAACAGCATGCTGCACCGCAGGTGACGCCGACACTTGGGTGTCCAGATGCGATGCAACTGACACCGGCATCGGCATCTGGGCAAATCTCGAAATGGTGACGGATGTAGTGGTGACTGTCATTGCCAAGTGGGTCGTGACTAGAGCGGGGGGCAGGGGAGCCAATCCCTCCAGTGACGAGCCAGGTAGGCCCAGGTGTAGCCAGGATGAGCTTGGAATCAGTGTCTGGCTATCCAGTCCGGGACCTGAAGCAAAAGTCGGGTCAGTACACGAAGCCTCTACCACTCCCCGAGGAAAAACTCCTCCGAACGGGAAGAGACTTCAGAGAGGATGTCACGGTCCAAATCTCCCCTGCGCCATTCCACAAACAATGAAACGTAAGAGGAAGGGGAAGGGGAGTCCTCACCCGAGGGAGAGGGAGCAAGCAGGGAAGTTCGCCGGGAGGGAGAAACGAGCCCGACACATTCGCCACCAATGGAGTCATCAGGGGCGTATTTCCCTCGGACGACTCCTTGGTAGGCTTACGACGGTAACGTCTCCTCCCTTCAAACTTGCCCCATTGCTCGGAGGACCACGAACAACACTCACTACAGGGATCGTCGCATGAACACACACGTCCCCTGCAAGATGTACAGAGGGCGTGTGGGTCCACGTCGACTCGAGATCTAAATGAATTGCATTTCTTACCCCCTACCCCGGGACACACACAGTGGGGATAGGAGGGTTTAGCTGATTTCTCCATGATAATGAAAAGCAAAGAAAGAATTTCCCACCAAAAAAGAAGTACAGTATAGCTGTCAGGCAGAGAGCGACGAAGAACAACGTCCGAGCGCTACGACGGCCGAAAGCAAATTGGAATGTTTACATCCGGGCAGGCAGTACTCCCGCCCCCCGGACAGTAGTTAACTGCCTAACCACCTTGTTTGAAGTTCAACGGCCGTTTCCAGCCTACGCCTGAAAGTAATCCCTAATGTAAAGGACCGAGGGTTTGTACATTGTGTCGGAACAAACTAGAAGAACAAACTAGCAGAAAAAACTGTGCAAATCTGCTGAATTTATACCTTACTCGGCGACAGAAGTAGACTGCCAGCTACAAGTGTTTGTACCTATTAGTCCCCTGGTGGGGGATGGGGGAAGTAGATGGATAGAAGGATATTCATAGAAAACTGAGCATTCTTGTTTTTGTTTCAATCTGTAGAACTCCTGCTGGTGCAGAAAGAAAAGCTATACAGTACAATGGGGAGGTAAGGTTCATTTCAAAAATTTCCTTGTTAAATACCACTTAAATCAGAACTTTTGATTTACTTATTCACAGACCCAACATACCATTATTAACAAGGTCTAACATTAAACAAAGGCAGTATGTAACCTAAGCGCTACAGTGAAAGTACCATTGGTTACATAATATTACAATGACGCAAGACCTATAAACTATTAAGAATTTTATTCTCCAGAAAAAATTACATAATTCAATGGCTAAAACAAATTCCGAGAAGCTTAACTCCCAGTCCTTACTGTGATGGAAGCTAATTTAACTATCTGTAAGATTTATTCAAATGAATATATTAAATATTACAAGAAGGTTAATTCCTCACAGGTTTTATTTCATAAAACTATTCCTAGCTACACTGATTAATATTAAACCAAGATGAAATGCATGTGAGAAATATATATGACAAGACTCCTATGGTTCCTACTTAAAAATTACAATAAGCAGAGTTAATTCTACCCAACTTTGGGTCAATAAGTAGCTACGACACTGATAAACTGACACTTGCACAATACTGTAAAGTTAATCCTATCCTCATTTTAATAGCCACAGGAGGAAAGATTATAATCTCTTTAAACCTAGGTATGACTATTCCCACCATTTATGTTAATGGGCCCAATTCTCTACTTAATCTGCCATTAGTAACTGTTAGCATTGTTGAGCAACCACTACATTCCATCCCTTTAAACATATTTGATGAGTAATAATGCAGCTCTCTCTTAACTGCTCTTCTTTCATAAAAGACACTTGCAGAATGACCTGATTAGATTGGTGTCCATTCAACTTGTCCAACTCAAGCTCGCATGGTGTTTAAGATCTGTGCAGATGAGGAAGAACTTAAAAGTTATACTTATCAAGATCATTTTGCTTACAAGTTATTAAGATGAAAAACAATTTGTTACAACCAGGCCCAAAGCAACCTATAACTAGGCTCCATTTAATGAGCTAAGCACAGATGGGGCAGGGTCACTTAAGACTAGTGTTGAACATCTGCGGTCTTTTATCAAGGATATCTTAATGAAATTTTACTGGGTTACAGCTACAGTAAATATTTAAGTACTATAACAACATCTTATTGTACTTCAATCTTCAGCATATTTTAAGTTTCAATGAGCAAATTACAATAAATAGGTATGTACCTGATTAAATATTATTATTATTATTATATTGCAACTGGGGCCTGGCTATAGCATTAATAAGACCATTTCAACATTTTTACATAATCTGGTAAATCTGTCAGTGGTAACACTCTCCCACTTCCACCTGATGCCTTAAATCCTCCAAGTATTCACCTGGTTGGCTCAATCATTTTCAGAAAAGAGCCATTTACTGCTCTCACTATCTTTCTCACACTATTCGTCAAAACCAAAAAAGTTTATCTAATACAGTAATACCCCGAACTTATGCGATTTGAGTTGCGCGAATTCACAGACACGCGAACTTTTCATTGGAACCTAACTAATTATCATACACAAGTTTTTCACAGACATGCGAACATTTGCGAATACTGAGAAACCCCGCAAAAGTGTTGTTTAATTTTTCATGTAATTTATAAGTTTTCAAGCTTTTATCTGTAAATTAAATAACATTAAATAATAAAAGTAATAATTTCTCTCTCTCTCTCTCTCTTTTACTGAGATGAGAGAATTTTTATGGTACATGTATATGTTTATTTGTTTTGTAGGATAAATAAATTTTTTACCTAATAATAAGTACTAATTTTCAAATAATAATAATAATAATAAAACTGTAATTACAAAATTCATATGTGATAGATATTTTAAACAAACGTCTTTCCCTCATCTTTTGTTCGAAACTCGAAGGTAAAGCTGTCAGACATGTCGATTTAACATGATAAGAAGGGAGAGTGTTGCTGATTAGCAGGTCAAAGGTTTCTTACAATTCTCTCTCTCTCTCTCTCTCTCTCTGTCCGTAATAATTTATAAACAATTTCACTCTCTTAAGTAAGTACAACTGTTATTCATCTCTCTCTCTCTCTCTCTCTCTCTCTCTCTCTCTCTCTCTCATAGTTGTTAGCGCAACCTACGTATTACTATATATCTGTATGTCTTTAACTGTATTGTAGATAATTTTAAATTGATCTAATTTTACCTGTACCATCTACAAACTGCAAATGTGCTGTTTTAAAACACACAGACAGAGCATCTCAGAACAAAGAGAAAGATACAGAATGAAGAAGTTTTTAGGCTGAGAAGACTTCTAAAAGTAGATCGGTGGAATGGAGAGAGAGAGAGAGAGAGAGAGAGAGAGAGAGAGAGAGAGAGAGAGAGAGAGAGAGAGAGAGAGAGAGAGAGAGAGAGAGAGAGAGATAGTACACTAATCTCCATACACTCCTATATTTTCATGTCAACCATTTATTTCTTTTTTTAAGGGTAATGTATTAAGCTAACTTTTAAATGAATGACTGGCAACCCAGGTGAATGGCCTTCAGCTCTTTTACATTGACGTGGGAGTTTCTCAGATCTTCCGACCACATCCCAGACACTTGCTGACTGCCGAAAAGAGCCCCCCAACCCAGATCTGAGGTGTCAGAGTAGAAGTCTAGGTTGGGGCTCAATGGAAGTAGAGACTTCCCCTCCTGAAGTCTTTCTTCACACAACCACCATCGAAGATCTTGCTTGATCTCCGACGTGATGGGGGAGACGAAGGAGTCCAGCTGGGTCTTCCCGCTCCAGTTCGCTTTTAGAAAGAATTGCAGCGGCCTCATCTTGATTGGGTCTTCTGTTTTCTTCCGCAAAAGGGCTGAGGTTGAAGCGGAGAAAAGGGTTTTCCTGCAACAGTAGAGAAGTCCCTCGGCCGTTTGGCAGATTGGGCGAGAAGATCGTTAGAGGACTACTTCTGTAAAGCTAACAAAATCTCCTTGACTACATCTTGAGGGAACAGGTGTGATTTGTCCAGAGGAGAGAACATGAGCGCCGACTTCTGGGTAGTGGAAACCCCTTTTTGTGTGAACAAGCACCACAACTGCCTTTTCTTCAGAATGCATAAAGAAACGAGGGAAGAGAGCTCTGTGGAGCCATCCCTTAGAGCTTTATTGGCACATGATAAAACTCCCAACCAATCCACTGCAAAATCTTCTGCCCGGCCGGGATAATCCTCCATCTTCTTGGCTAAAGCACTGATAGTCCACCAGTCAAGGAAGCTGTAAACATCCAAACCCTTAAAAAGATTCCTGTGCAAGTGGTCTAACTCAGGTGAGGAGAATATGATCTTCATTGAGGAAAAAGCAGACCGACAAGTTGCATCGACCAGGTCAGAGAAGTCCCCTTGGGAGGAGGCAGAAACTCCAAGATGGAGCTTCCCCAGTGGCTTAAAAGCGGTAGCTGAGTCGGTAGAGCTGTGGACTGGCACTCGCTTGGCCGGAGTTCGATTCCCCGGCCGGCTGATAAAGAGTTTGAGGAATTTATTTCTGGTGATAGAAATTCATTTCCCGCTATAATGTGGTTCGGATTCCACAACAACTTGTAGGTCCCGTTGCTAAGTAACCAATTGGTTCTTAGTCACGTAAAATAAGTATAATCCTTCGGGCCAGCCCTAGGAGAGCTGTTAATCAGCTCAGTGGTCTGGTAAAACTAAAGTATACTTATTCTCCTCACCAGCCTACAAGGGGGAAAAGCAAAGGTGGCCTTGCTCTGTTCCCTCTTAGAGGCCAACCAGGCTTCCACTTCTCGGAGCACCTTCTTTGCAAACGAGGAAAGAACAGACTTCGGGAGAGCATTGTCTACAGAAAGTTTCCTCATGAGGAAAGTCGAAGTGGGAGAAATCGGGGCAGCAGGAGCGAAAAAATCTGGAAAGTTGTCAAGGAAGTATCTCAGCAAGGCGAAGCAGGAAGAAGGGGTGAAATCCTGCCCAGTATCCTACTCGTCGGAATAGGGGACAATGACGTATTCTCAGACTTGGAGACAGCTGGAGTTTTCTTCAAAAAAGCTCATAGGATCATCCAACTGACACTGAATAGGGGCAAGCGAAAGTCTTCCTACGCTGATAAGCGCTACTTACGACGAGGAGAAGCTGGCGCCAAGCCAGTGCGCGATGGAACCTGGCGCCCAGGAGTTGGCACCAAGCACTCAGTAACAGGAACCTGGCACATAGAAGCAAGCATCCAACGTCCGGGAGGTTAAGGGTGCTCAGGAGCAAGACCGAGCTTGAGAGCCAAAAACAGGCGATCAAAATACGAGATTGACTCCGGACTGTCCCAAGCGGACTGTAGAAGTCAGGCTGAAGAGGTAGAAGGTGGAACAGCAAAACTGCATGGGGGTTGAGGGCTAAGCCTGGCCTCCTTGGACCTCTTGGTTGGAGGAGGGGAGCTGTCCGCACCGGCGGTATGCCTCTTGAGCAGGCACGAAGAGGCTAGGTAGTGCCCTTGGTGCTTCTTGCCAGGACTGGAATCCTCCAAATCTGATGACAGATGATGCGCACTAGTAGAGATGCCTTTACAGCAGCGCTCTGTCATAGTCTGGGAATGGGCAACAGGCTTGACGGAGGGGCCGACTACCAGTGGGCAAACCCTACCAGCCTCCCTTGGACCTCCAGTATGTCTTCTCCCTGGTGTGGGGGAGTGGGACAGGGACCTTCCTCTAGGGGTACTGGTGGGACAGGCAGCCACCTCCTCAACGCAATCACTCTGCACAACACTAACACTTTTCACATTGCACGTTTCAACAAAGGCCTTAAAGGAGGACTCCAACTCCATCACTGTGTTGGCCAAAAACTCAAACTTCTGGTCAAACCTAAATTCGAGGCTGGCAACGGTGTCGAGATTGGAAGCACAGGAACCTGGAAAAGGAGTACGTGGAATAGAAGTAGGAGGGGTAAAGACAGGAGATGAAACAGGAATCTGAGAGGAAACAGCAATATCCTCTACAATTTCTGTCACAAGAACAGGCTCTAAACTAGCCCTATTCTTAGCTCTAGCAGCCACCTTCCTTTTCCTATCCTTACCTAATTTGTCCAGAAGGGACCACAAGACCTTCCACTTTTTATTGCCCCAATCGTGACAGTCGATGCAAGTACTGTCCTTATTGCAATCCTGCCCCCTACACTTAACACACTTCATGTGAGATCATAACAAGACAGTTAATCTAGTCTTACAACCTCCAGAGCAAAACCTAATGCTTGAAGAGCCAGAATAAGACATCTTGAATAAAAACTATAATTAAAGTTAACCAAAGCTAACACAATAAATAAAGCTTGACGACTACAACGAAAATTGAATACTTCACCAAAAAACTTAAAAAACATCCAAAAAATGATGAAGTAGACTGCAGGAAAACCACTGATGTTAATCGGGAACCAGCAGAAAACGAATTGAAGCTCTCTGCTAAGTTGTTCCTCTCAGTCCCCGATAGTGGGCAGGGCATGTACCTACACCAAAGCAGAGGCTGGCGCTACCACAAATTTTGAAATTTTTGGCTGCTGTAGGTAAAAGCTGCTATATAATTACTTGGCAAGTTACTTATATAAAACTATCATTTATCACTCTCCAACTGAAATCAATGAGGCAATCATCACTGCATATTGATGAGTTAAGTGCTGTTAATGTGCACGTTTGAAAATGAAAATGTGCAGACTCCCGTGTTGCAGATTCCCATATTTTCAGTTTCTATGATGGAACAGGCAATTTACCCTCTGACTGGTAACGTTATCACCCCACAGAGGGTTTCTACTATTCATATCTCCCAAAAAACCAGAGACCTGGTAACAGTTGAATTATGAATTTAAATTCATCAATGGGGAAGACTTCACTAGGTGGTAGATATAGAGAGCATACTGTATGTTTTCTTTGCAAATGGATCTGCAAACCTATCACTTTGAGTGTAGATTGGATTCTAATGAAATTTTGTAGGGTGTCATTACGAATACAGGCAGTCCCCAGTTATCGGCAGGGGTTCCGTTCCCGACGCCGTGACGATAACCGAAAATTGCCAATAACCGAAAATGACATTTTTACAAAAAAATTAAGTTTTACAGTATATGCTTACCCAGTAATTCACTTATCGGGAGCTTAAAATTTTGAAATTTGTGGGTCGCACTCATATGTTTTGGGGTATGTGACGTGCCACACCCACTTTCGGAGGGAAAAAGAGGAACAACCTAGCAAAAGAGCTCCACTTGTTTATGCCCCTATTTCCATGCGAGGGGAGGAGGGAGAGCTCCGATCATGTAATTACTAGTTAAGTATACTGTATATAAAACTCTATTTTATTATAAAAAAGTAATTTTTATGTATGTAACCTATCCAGTAATTACATAGCTGATTCCCACACTGAGAGGAGGTGGGGAGGCTTGGACATGTCTACCCCAAAACATTATTAATGGTAATAATGAATTTGAGAATAGAAAATTGCTAACATTGAAACAATGTGTGTTGTTCCTTACCTGATACGAGAGCTGCTACGGGTAGATACTGCCTCTGGTTGGAGCTCATCTTACCTTGTAGAGGCGAGGTGGTATGGCCTGACGCGCCTACTACTATAGTGGGTACTTTGCAGAAGTGGACCAATTCCGATGGCTAGCAAAGAATAAGGATGCCCCTGCCCAGGGCGCAGTACCAAACACAATAACCAGAGTAAAAGCACAGTCACCAAAACCATCATAACAATATTATAACACTAATACCCAACCATTAAAAAGAAAAGACTGGAGGATACTCCAAGTACACAGTACTCCCAGGCTCCCCTAAGACTCAACACCCTATGCAAGGCAAGATGTAAAGGAAGGACGTTGCCTCCTACGTTTCCTCACCCAAGACCACACCAGCCGCATAAAACGGACCAAGGTACTGCAGTTTTCATATACAGCTTCTGCCTAAAAGATCCCAACAGATGACCATATTTTTGACAATAAAAACATCTGTCTTGGGATACATTACTTGACCTTAAAATGTAATTATGCTGCTTTTATTAAATTAGGTAAGTGGGTAGAACTGAATGTACAGTAACAATTAAATTTGGAAGTGGAACTAAGGCTTGAATGATCTTCATTCTTTCTGTTTAATCACACCTTGAGCTTTTAATTCTTCTGCAAGTGTCTCTTCTGAGTATGTCATCAGCTTGGGTGCAAATATCATTCCCTTGAAGTGATCCCAAAAAGCATGTACTGCACACTCTACTTTAACTCCTTTAAGATGCGATAATGCTTTTAATTTTTCACTTTCTTTTACTGAGGCAGACTCTAATGTCAGTTTTCCTTGGCCTTCAGATGATATCTTAGGCTCTCAGCCACAAGACTTCACAATGCCTCTGTAAACACTGAAATTGTCACAATTAGAATCTTTCAGATTAAAGCTCAAACACTTATCAAGTGGGGTTTCATACATTCCTGGTCCTATTTCGCAAACATTTCTGGTCAATTTCCTCCAGGCTGGAGCATAGGGTTCCAGTGTATTCACCATACTAGAGCAGTCCTTTGCCATGCCAGTTGTTGGGAGGTTAGGATTTATATTCACTGAACAAGTAACAATAATTTTGTCCAGGATGAGGTCCCTCTCACCAGAGAGGCTCAACAGGGGGAGAAGCAATACTGCTACTCAATGGAAACTGCCCTAGGATCCTCACTTGGATATACGCCACACCCTCAGTGCCTTGGGGGTCATCAGTTCACTGAGACCAGACCCAGCACAGAGGGCATGGTTCAGCATTAAAATTTCCCCTCGCTCAACCATGTCGGGCACTGTACTCTAGTTCTATGGGTGAGGTGGCATGCTATCCTACTCCACCCTCCTTCAGGTTAAATGAGCATGAATTCCGTAATGCAATACCATACAAAGGTTGTCAATGAAAGGGGAAGAGGGGAAGGGGAAAATCTATAGAAGGAGGAGTAAAAGTTATAGGTCCCAGTGTTCAGTTGAATCCACAGCAGAGAGATAGCATGCATAAAAAAACAAACACTACGAAAGGGGAAGAGGGGAAGGGGAAAATCTATAGAAGGAGGAGTAAAAGTTATAGGTCCCAGTGTTCAGTTGAATCCACAGCAGAGAGATAGCATGCATAAAAAAACAAACACTACCCTCTTCAAGGGGTTGGGATCAGGGGGAGGCCAACAACGAGCCATCAAGGTTTTCCTAAGACCAGCAGTATTCAACACTGTTGATCACCCTGTGGATCAAGCTGAATGTTGGGAAAATGTGGACATACAGATTGTCTAAGGGGTGTTGAAAAGCCTCTTTCATCACTGCCTAAGAATCTGGCACTGAATAACAGAAGACTGGCAGCTTCCTGTTCAACCAAATAGTGAACAAGTCTAGCATCAGAGGCAACCAGAGCTCAACCAGCCATTCTGCTACGCAAGGATATAAACCTGACCCTGATGAGTGAGCTGGTCTGCATGGGCGCTTCTGCCGGGAATGTACCTGCCTGACAGTTAGATGGTGTGATGGACCTCCCATTCGTGGATCTGCAATGCCAACTGACAAATGGGAAGAGACACTGTCCCTCCCTGTTTATGGCATATGCCACTATGGTCATGTTGTCACTCATCAGCACTGGGTGACCTACCAACTGATCCTGAAATACCTACAATGCTAACCAACCTGCCTACATTTCCCAAGTGTTGGTGTACAGATCCAGTGTGTCCTCTGACAACACTCCTGAAACTAATGTGCCTTTCAGGTGAGTGCCTCTGTCCTCCTTTGATGTACCAGAAAACAAGAGCATTTCTGGAGGGAAGCTCATTGGAACTCTTGCGAAGAGGTTTTTGTCCATCCATCATGCTAGACCCTCCCTAACATCTGGACCCAGAGGCAAGAGTTGAGAAGGGAGACCAAAACAAGCTGACTAGTGTTGCTTTGGTTACACTGAAGTGAATGTGGGTGGCTCCACTTTTGAAGCATGAGCTTCTCCATGATGACAGGTGATCAAGGACCACCTACCAAAGCTATGTTGTTGTTCCTATTGGGCCAGAAACTGCTGTTACCTAACTGAACTTGCTCACTCTAGAGTCTTATGGAAAGATTTTCATCACTGTTGAATCTATGAGCGTGCCTAGAAACCTAGTCTACTGCTTGAAAATGAGGTCTGGGGTCTCCCATATTTATTACAGCTCAACTCAAGGCAAAAAGAGAGGAGGGGGTTTCTTTCCTATAATTAACATACCTCAAAGACGCCAGGGCTAACTAACTGTCCAAGTACGAAAGCAAGTACATACCACTTAAGAAGGCCCATGCTAAAACCAAGATGAAAACCCAAGTGAACACCTGGAGGGCCACTGCAAGTCCGAAGTACAGAATTTTGAGCTGGTACATGAATCCTCAGCAAACAAAGCAGAGGAAGTTCTGAGAGTCCTGATAGATGGGAACTTGAAAGTACGCATCCTTCAGGTTTATTGAAAGACTGAAGTTGCCATCTCTGATAGTCAATCTTGCAACGAGTCTTAAGAAAAAACTCACTCAACAGGGAGATCAATTTCTGGTCTTCAACACCAAATCACCTTCTCTAGTAGGAAAAGGCAACTGGAAAACTGTGAATCTCTCACTTTTCCCTCTTTCCCCTCCCTAACAACCCCTCTACTCTCTCTCACTTCCTCTTCCTCTCTTTCTTTCTCTCACTCTCTCTTTCTCTCTCCAACCCTCCCTGTCTCTTTCCCTCTTTCTTCTCACTTTCTCTCTTTGTCACCCCCTTCCCTACCCCGACCCCCTTTGGTGCCACTGATGCCTTACCTCAAAGCATTCTTTTCCACATAGTAAGTCATATGAAACCTTTGGTGCCATTTGGTGCTAGTGATGTCTTACCCCGACAGTATTCTTTTCCAGATAGAAAGTCATATTTATACCAAGTTTGGTTGAAATTGCTCAGTGCATTCCAGAGTTATGCTGGAACATACATACATACATCCATTTTCATATATGGTTGGAAGAGAATCAATGTTTGCAGGGGTAGGGGGGGAAGTGAGAGAATGACAGTCCTCAAAGAGATTCCTGTGTCCATTCCATAGGACTAATACTACTCAAGGCTCCATCCCCTGAGTCTACCATATTTCCCTATGGTGAGAGATGCAGCCAAGGAAAGGGATCGCCACCCTTAGTGATACCCTTCTTTAATTTCTCCCCTTTCCTCCCTAGCTACCAATGTGGGGTAGGAGTATAAATGGGCTGGGAGGGCTCCCCCTTCTTCCAGAAAGATGCTTAGACTCCTTGTCTGAATTTGGAAGAAGCTTTGTCACAACTCCAGCTACTGATGGCTTACCTCCTCTTTAAGGTTCAGCTATTTGTGCCTTTGCCCCCAAATGCAGTTTGACAGACACCGTGCACTTGATTTGAGCACCTTTATTCTGATGATAATAAACAAATCCTTTCAAGGGGCAGTGAGGGTGCACTCCTTACCCCTAAAAAAGGGACAATATCTGTGAGGAGCAACTACAAAAAATGCCCATGCCCCTCACAACAGCATTGATCATGTTTTTTCTCTATGCTTAGGATAAAAAACAGACAAAAGTAAGTGAAACTAAGCAGAAAAGAAAATAAATCTTCTACTTACCTATCCATCATTCAATGACAGGAAGAAGAGAGAGAGAGAGAGGGCACAATGAAACATCTACTCTTAAAAGCTGCTGGGAAAATAAAGTGAACAACTCATGGGTATTCCCCCCATTCTTCCCCATAACCACCAGTTATGTCTTGATACTATGCTCAACAATCACTCCAGTTTGCACAGGAATAATCCTATATAAAAGGCAGTGGTTTGTATTTCATTAAGTAATAATGATACATGGTCAATTATTCAGACTGAGATTTCACTCATTTTTTTCCTGCATGACACATAATACTTTGAGTTTTATCACACTATCATGGTAAGAGGGGGGGGAATTTAAGGGCCCCTATGCCATGACAGTTTCCAGGAAGTAACTGAGCAGATATCAAAAGTCATTAAGAATTATAGGAAAATAAACAGGCAGCACAAGGGACTGGGAATAGTAGGAAACTGAAGCTGCTAATTCTCCATACTGTACAGTATTGTTCTGAAATGATTATCAAATCCATTAATTTCTTTTAGTTGATTGTTTTTTTTAACTGAATGTTAGCACCCTTGGTTGGGATAGATTAGGATGCATACCTTCTGAAATAAGTATCTGAGGATAATTCTGTGCTGAATGAGATGGAAGCCAAAGCCAATGGATGTATCTGAATGACCAACGAGCTCCATTTTCTTCTCCAAACAAAACTCACCTCTTGTCTGCATTCAAACAAAGTCGACTATTTTAATAAGATTGATTTATACCATTTCTACAATGGAATGTCACAGCTCATGGTTTTTATCTTTTTTTTTTTTTATAAATTTACTTTCTCCCTTATTCAAAACAATAACTGTTCTGTCTACTTTAAGCTGAACTACAATGCCATATGTCTTATCATAGCCCATAGCTGAGGATCCAGTATTCTAAATTTGTAATACTGAAGTACTGCTAATAGGTTACTACTACTGCACTGGTCCATCACGCATCAGTGTCTATGGCTTTGCAAAACTTATGCCATTATGACTAACACATCTTTCCCTCTTCCCCAACTCCACAGAAAAGACTTCAACAGTTTGTCTCCTGAGGCTTCTTCAGTTATACTGAACTTGAAACAATGAAAATACCCACCACATTTTATACTTAACCCTTAACCTAAATTATTTTAGTTCCTATGGTATAACTTTTCACCCTTTCTTTGTGACCAAGATCTCTGTCCTCATTGGACAATAGCGCAATTAATTCTGGCTATTATCAGCATGGCGCCATGTGCCCATATCTAACCCAGACTAAGAATAGAATAGAATAGAGTATGGAATTTGGGCCAAAGGCCAAGAGCTGGGACCTATGAGGTCAATCAGTACTGAAATGGAAATTGACAATATGAAGGTTTGAAAGGTATAACAGGAGGAAAACCTCACAGTTGCACTATGAATCAATTGTTAGGAAAGGGTGGAAAATAAGATGGAAGAAAGAGAATATGAATGGAGGTACAGTAAAAGGAATGAAAGGGGTTGCAGTTAGGGGTTGAAGGGACACTGAAAAGAACCTTAAGTAAGGCCTAGAACACACTGATGGCACTACCCCCTACAAAGAAAATTACATTTTTATAATAAAATGTAAAATGTCAGCAGTTCTGGGATAGGCTTTTAGTCCAAACGACCACTGAGTTACTTGGACATGCGCCATCTCAGGGGAGCTCTCTTGTCACTCAGGTAGCATCAGTTTGAGTTACCCTCCCCTATCAACAGCATCATACTGTATTAACTGTACTGTAGACTGAATTGCAAACTGATATGTCAAAATCTACTTCTGACATGCATGCAAGAACCTAACTTCATTGTAACTTGATGACTACCTGTACTGTACATAATATACATTGCATAAATCATTAAAATATATCAGAAGTACAAAATATACATTACATAAATGATTACAATATATCAAAAGTACATTATGGTAAAAAGATTGAAATAATGTTATACATCATATTACAGTACTATACTGTATAGATACTTTATATGGCAAAGGTTTGGCATTATGCCCTACCCAGTATGTCAGCCACTTTCTAAAGTTCGACTTACCGTACATCTATTTTGACTTACAATTGGTTAGTCAGAACCAAGCTCAGTCGTAAGTAGGATGGTAACTGTAATTACATTGCTGAATCCCACAATAATAGGTGGAGGGGATTCATTGATGTATAATAATCAAAACATTTGACAACAATGAATTGCAACTGTATCCCATGTTAGCACCAATAAATGCTTGTTGTTCCTTACCTGGTGAGAGAGCTGCTGCAAATAGGTACTGTACTGCCTCTAGTTGGCATTCATCTCAACCTGTAGCGGTGCGCAAGATAACTGTAGCACACCTCTACTGACATCAGACTTTCCGGTGAAGGAGTATTCTGTTGGCTGAGAAAATATAAAAAAATTAGCTATATGGCGATGGATACTTCCGATGCCCTACAAAGCTTGAGTATTTGCCCTACCCAGGGAACAGAACCAGAAATCAAACCAAACCAGAATGCCTAGTCACCTTACACCATAAAATTAAGAACTCCATTACCAAAAATTAAAAAAGCTGGCAGGTACCCCAGGAATACATTATCTTCCAGTCTCCTCCAGGACACAGTTAACAAATTAAAACGAAAACACTTTCGGGAGGAAAAGGGTGCTCCCTACGCTTCCTCCCCCATCACTGTGCCTGCTACGGACAAAGGTGCCAAGGCACGGCAATTGTCATTCGTGGTTTCAATATCTCGCAAATAATGCAAGGCAAATACTGACTTACACCTCCACTAAGTCACCTGAAGGATTGAGGACAGGGACAAGTTACGTTTAAAAGCTAGCAAAGTAGCTACGGCTCTAACTTCATGAGCTTTCACTTTTAAGGAGGGTAAGGTGTCCTCTCCTATCTGAGCGTGGGCCTCTAGGATTTGGTCCCTCAAAAAGAATGAGATAGCACTCTTTGAGAGAGGTCTCGAAAGGTTCTTCACAGAACACCATAAATTACTTGCTGGTTCCCTAACCTTTTCAGTCCTGTGAAGGTAATACCTGAGAGCTCTCACAAGACAAAGAGTTCTTTCCTCCTCTTCCGGACCTAGTATGTCCATTAAAGTCCTTATGGTAAAGGAACGAGGCCAAGGTTTAGAGGGAACCTCGTTCTTAGCGAGGAATCCCAGGGTTAGAGAGCAAACTGCATCTCCCTGTGGGAAACCCACTCTTCTATCTAGGGTGTGAAGTTCACTCACCACTTTGGCTGTTGCTACAGCCATGAGGAATAACGTCTTCCGGGTTAGATCTCTAAGGGAAATCAAAAGAAGAGATTCAAAACGTGAGCCCGAGATATATTTGAGGACCATGTCCAAACACCATGATACTGTCTGTTGTGTCTTAGGTTTAGAAGACTCAAAGGACTTAATAAGGTCTGAGATGTCTTGATTTGAAGCAAGGTCTAAATCTCTGTGCCAGAAGAATGAGCTGAGCATTGATCTACAGCCCTTTATAGTAGAGGGTGAAAGGCCCCTGATGGATCTCAGATACAGGAGAAAGTTTGCCAGTTGGGTAGAGTGGTTTGAGAAGATGAGATGTTTCGTTTCATGCACCTAAGTCTAAAGATGTTCCAATCTGCCTGATACTTTGGCAGAGGATTTACGTTTGCTATTGGTGATAGCTTGCGCTGCAGGTCTTGAAAAACCCTTTACTCGCAGGAGTTTGACGACAGCCGAAACCCTGTCAGGGCCAGAGTGGATAGGTTTTGATAAACCTCCTGAAATGGGGTTGTCTGAGAAGCTCTGGAATTGTTGGAGGGAGCCTTGGAAGGTCTATCATTAGTGTTGGAAGTCTGCAAACCACTCTTTTTGTGGCCAATATGGAGCTATCAGGGTCGTTTTGAAATTCAAACGAGATTGTAGTTTGTTCAGTACCTCCCTTATCATACTGAATGGGGGAGGGGAAAGGCATACAATCTAGATTGGACCAGTCTCGCAGGAGAGCATCCATCGCCCAAGCCAGAGAGTCTGGGTAAGGAGAGCAAAACAGAGGAAGCCAATGATTTTTGGACATTGCAAAAAGATCTAGGAACGGCCTTCTCCATAATTTCCATAGATCTTTGCAGGCTCGACAGTCTAGAGTCCATTCCATTAGAAGAATTTGGTGATGTTGACTCAGTCCGTCTGCTAGAACATTCAGTTTTCCCTGGATGAATCGGGTGATCAGTTTCGTCATTTTCTCATCCGCCCAAAGGAGAAGGGACTTGGCCATCTCGAAGAGGGAAAAGGAGTAATTCCCTCATTGACGACTGATGTATGTGAGGGCCGTGGTATTGTCCAAGTAAGTGGACGGCAACAAGTTTGTTGCATACGTCCTCCTGGAAATGTAAGAGACCCAAATGAGTTGCCCTCAGTTCTCTGTTGTTGATGTGAAGGTCTCTCTCTTTTAGAGACCAAACTCCTGAAACTTCCTTGTCTCTTAGATGGGTCCCCAACCCGTGTCCAACACGTCGGAGAAGTAGTCTAGGTCTGGGTTCAAGGGGAGAAGAGACTTTTCTTCTACATATCTGTGTGCGGACTGCCACCACTGCAAATCTTCCTTGATTTCGCTTGTTGTCTGAAAGACAAACATGTCTGCTTGAGTCTTTTGATCCCAGTTGAACTTCAGAAAGAACTGTAGGGCTCTCATGTGCAGTCTCCCTAAGTTGATGAATTGTTCTATTGAGGGGACAGAATGCCTAGCAGGCTCATCCAATTGTTGGCTAAACAAGTGTGGGCACTGAGGAAGTGGTTGACTGTCTTCAAGCAAGACTATTCTCCTGGGAGATGACAAAGCCTGAAAACTGTGTCTCTCTGAATTCCCAAGTATAAAATCTTCTATCTGAATCCCCAAGTATATATAGAATCTTCTGAGAGGGTTTCAATTGAGATTTCTGTAGATTTATCAAAAATCCAAGGTCTTAAGTCAAAAGAAGTGTTTTCTGAAGGTCCGCCTTGTATTGTAACTTGGTGGGCGAGCAAATGAGCCAATCGTCTAGGAATAATAGGATATTGATGTTCATCAGGTGAAGCCACCATGCCAGGGGGGCAAGAATTAGGGTGAAGACCTGTGGGGCTGTCGACAGGCCGAAGTATAGGGCTCTGAACTGAAACACCTGGTTCTGGTACACAAACCTCAAAAATTTCCTTGAATTCGGATGAATCGGAATGTGGAAATATGCATCAAGCATGTCCAGGGAGAACATCCAATCTCCCTAATGGATGGACACAAGAACGGATTGATCTGTTTCTAACTTGAAACTTGTCTTCTCGATGAAAAGGTTCAAGGCACTTACATCGTGGACAGGTCTCCTTCCCCCCGATGATTTGGGGACTACAAATAACCAATGGTAAAATCCCATCAACCGAATGTCCTCAACTCTTTCTATTGCTCCCTTCTTGAGCAGTGATGAAACCACCTCTGCAAGGGCCAAAAACTTCTCTGACCCTGGAGAGTAGACCTTCAATTTGATCAGATTTTGAGGTGGACTTCTTGATCGCTCGGGGGTGGAGGCAGACATTAGCTGTAGGTCTGGACTGGGATCTCTGTTGCCCTCCTCGAAAGGGCTGTCTCTGTAAAGGCGAAATAGATTTAGAAGAGGAGGAGGTCCATTCCCTTGGTTGTCTCGTGGAATGGGCCAGAAGCTCCTGAGTAGATTTCTTATGCAGTTTTAGGGTAACCTAATTCACCACTTCTTGTGGGAAAAGGTGGTGGCAGTTGAGGGAAGAGAAATGAAGTTTTCATAATAAAACTAATATTGTAATACTTACCTGAACACCTGAATTAGCCCTAGTCACCTACCAGCCCGAACTACATCCCCATAGCTTTTACCCACTAAGTGGGTAATAAAGTGTCAGCGTTACCAACGCTTACAGGAAAATCTTGTCAAATGAGTTACCTGAAGTACCGTTGGCAACACTGCTGCAAGTCCCAGCCGAGTGAGGCCGAGATCCCCAATTGCGTTGTCCACTATTCAAATTGAAGTGGGGAGGAGGGTGGGAATCATTCAGGTGTTCAGGTAAGTATTACAATATTAGTTTTATTATGAAAACTTCATATTGCAATACACTCCCTGAGCACCTGAATTAGCCCGATTAACAAAATTTAGAGGGTGGGATCAATCTAATTCAGCCCGACCTGCCAACAGGGAAAGCAGGTAACTCATTATTCGCCTACTCTATAAATGAATGTATCCTCACCTGGTTATCCCACTCGGCAGGTGAGAATGTCTGTAGAGAGAGTACCCCGACGTCAGTCTCATGTCTAGGTACTGTCTGAGTCGAGCTACCTCTCATGTGGTATTCAAACCTCCTCATGGATAGAGAGTAGCAAAATAAAAACCAACCTACCATGTGGCTAATCACAGCCTCCAATGGTTAGTGGAGAACAATGAACCTCCTATGTGGCTAATCAAAGCACTCTCATGTATGGAGGGGTACGATGAACCTCCCATGTGGCTAATCAAAGCACTCTCATGTATGGAGGGGTACAAAGAACCTCCCATGTGGCTATTGTAGCCTCTCATGTATGGAGGAGAAGTTGAGTGTGCAGGATCTTTGAGTTCTTCGCCGTCCGTTGCCGCCAATGTCTGTGCAGAAGAGGTTGAAGAAACCAAACCTGTCCATTGGATCTGCCTATCTTCACAGTACTAACGTCAAACTTAATATTCTCACTATGAACCCCGACGAACAGAGAATCCAAAATTCCAAATTTCCTCAGACTACATTCATTACTTAGAATTCCCCCCACCCTTAACATTACTACGTAATTATAAGATCGAGTTGGTCGTCGCAAAGGGACCAAGCGAGAAATTCTTCTTCGAAGAAAACTGAACGTCTTTTAGGTAGAAAGTCGTGAAAACCAACACCGACTTCCAAGTGGCTGCCTCTAAGAACCTCCGCACTAAGAAAGTACCCACTTAGCTAAATGAACGCACTCACGATAGAAGGGTTAGCGGCTACACACAGACTAAGAGAATAACTTTCATGTAAAAAAGGAGAACAATGCATCTCCCAAGTGACTATTCAGAGCCTACCCATTAAGGAGGGAATGAGGCAGTGTGCCGAGCCGATGACCCTCCGCCCTGCAGGTTGCGGCAAAGGCCGGCAAGTGCAGAAGTATCCCAGCGCCGACGAAACAACCTAGGCTAGCCTACGAGAGCACCTCTTTGGACTCTCGAAGAGAAACTATCAAAGACTAGGATACTTAAGATGTACTAAACTTAAGTTCATGTGATTATACTATCACTGTTGCTTAAGATTCTAAAGCCTAGAAGGAATTTCTCTATCTGGTTAACCTAATAATCACCGCACTACGTGAATACTACCTTAGCTAAATGAGCGCACCCTAGATAATAGACTTCGCCATTAAACGTGGACTAAGTGAATAACCTTCAGAGTCTTCGCACTAAGAGAATACCACCTCAGCTAATTGAACGCACCCTAGATAGAATTCGCCACTATACGCGGTGGGGCAAATTGAACATCTCTTAAGTAAAGGAAGAAAACAAAGACGGACTCGCAAGTAATCTACCTCCAGAATAGAAGACTCTGAACCATTCCTCAGAAAGGAAGATGAAGTGGACATACTCCGAAAACTGTGCGGTAATGAAAAAAGAACTGTTAAATACCAAATATAATATCATGTCAAATTAAACTGCGTTCAAGGGCATAAACCTCGCACCACACGAGAATCGTGAAGCGTGACCGCAACTGTGTTCTGTAGTGAGTGCTTATGAACCAAGAACAAGGAACCCTTTCTCCGAAAGTAACTAATCGCATCCTTCGACAGTGGACGGGAAAGATTCTGCGGTGAGACAAGAAGTGTACACAGAAGCGGACGGAGTTTATCAACCTTTGATAAGTATTGGCATCGGTCATAAAGACATCCCCGCTGATGCTGGAACCAAACACTTGCAGATAAAGAACCTTGAACGAATGAAGCAGAGTTTTAGCCTCGGCCACAACTTTCGAAAGAAGAGAAATACTTATCATTTCCCGCCTAGGAAACTTCCCGAAGCTCACCCATTTTTTTATCTGCAGTTAAAGCCGAAAGAAAGAAATAAAAACACCTAACCAATTATCTTAACATTAGAACTTCCGACAAATCTCACGAGGGAGCTCGAGGGAATGTAACAAGTCAAAGACGATCTTACTACTAGAAATTTTCGGGAAGATAGAAAAATGCACAGCAAAGTGCTGAGTGGTAGCCAGCAATAGCCGAAAATGGAAGAATCTTGACTTTCCGAAGGAATAAAAGAAAACCAGCTATTTCGGTTATGGCAGGCCTAAAGGTGGAATGACCTTCCTTACAACACAGACTTCCCCATGTCAAGCTGACCTGGAAAAACTTACGGGTTGACTTCTCAAGCTGAAAGAAACACTGTCTAGACATAGCTTTAGAGTGTCTGAACTGTCTAGCTTTCGCTCAGCAGTTGCCCGCAACTAGGTTCATCACGCAAGAGTTTGGATGATAATGGTGAAAATGCGGTTGTCTAAAAGATCTTCCGCATGAGGAGGAACATCAGAACTTCCGTAAAGAGCATTAGGAATTCCGGAACCAAGGGCATTAGAGCCAGCAAGGAGCTAGAGTCATAAACGTCTTGACACTACCGCAATTCCTGATTACCTGATGAATGAGACCGAATGGCGGAAAGTATACACCTCTAAGTTCTAATGATCTTGTTCCCACCGAGTTCTCAGATACGACACGGCAGTTACAATGTCGCAAAGCAGACACACTACTGTGTTGCACACTAGGACTGAGAAACACCTGAGGGCTTCCTTTACAGCCCTGAGAGGTTATGACTCCTCTCGTTCCCGATCCCTCCAGAGGCCCGAAGCCTGGGTTCCTCCAAGGTTGCTACCCAACCTTGATATGAGGCATCTGAGTACAGATAAATGTCGGGAAGAGGGGAGACTATAGACCTTCCGGATGTCAGATGCGCTTCTTCTGACTATCACAGACGATCTGACAAGCGAGAATCATTCCAGATTATACCTGCATTCTCGATGTGGAAGTCCCAGCAATTCCTGAGACATACCTGAAGAGAAAGCATGTGGAGACACAAGACCCTGGAATTAGAGAGAGAGAGAGAGAGAGAGAGAGAGAGAGAGAGAGAGAGAGAGAGAGAGAGAGAGAGAGAGAGAGAGAGAGAGAGAGAGAACATTCTCCCTAAAAGGCTTCTTCAAGTGGGTACCGGCTGTTCCCTGTTAGACAGGAACCCTCTACTTCCACATTTTGTACCTTCAACGATGCATAATTGCCGACACTGGAGACATGAGTTAGAAGCAACAAGTTCGTTATACTGGCCACATCCCTTGAACCCAGAACAGCCACACTAATCATAGCTTGCTGTGACGCTACTGCTGATGACGGCTACATGAAACAGACCATGGAGGAGATATCCTCCTCCCTAAAAGACTGTTGCAGAGTGCAAAAGGCGCCCTCAACAGAACCCTCTCCGAATGTCCGGATAGTGAGGCGGAAGCTTCAAAAGAAGCCCTTCCTTTTCTGCCAAAGAACATAGTACAGTCAGGCGACATGTTAACCTGGTATGCCAGCCTTACTGACACCGAAGTGATGAGGTGTCAGGCAGTACCGGACCGGAGGGAGTATCATCTTGTTTGAGCAACTAACGGTTCTGTCGCGTATAGCGACTCGAACATCGTTGCTTCGGTAGTGTAGGCTCCTCCGGAACCTTGGATTGAGGATAAGTGAGGATGAAGTCTACCGTCCGCTTATACTCATTCTCACTGGCTGAAGGAGAACTAATATCCGGTACCGGATCCTCTTCTTCACATGAACAATCCTTGTCGGACTGGTTCGACCGAGCCGGATTGTTGGACTGGTCCGACTGAGCTGGAAGATTGTCGGACTGGTCCGACCGAGCCGGAACAGGAAAGAGGCAGGCAGATCCCTAGCAAACGCCGAACTCGAAAACCCGGAACTTGCTACACCTGGGTGAGTGAGACGGACACCTGACGTATCAATCGCGAACATACTGGAGGCACCAAAGTAGGTTGCACAAACCCCGCACCACCCAACGGGGATGATGCAACACCTGGGCAGACCACGCCCACTCCTGAGAGTGAAGAGGCCACAACACCCGAACCACTCAAATCCGGATGTATCAAAACCGCATGAGAATGGGAATCCGGAACTGAAGACCCGGAATCAGCCCTGAACCATCATGGATGCCTAGACGGAGGGACAGAGAAACCTGCCGGAAAGTTGAGAAAGAAAAAGCCGAAGGAGGGAAGAAGGAAGAAGCCACACTTGGAGTAACCACCGGAGCGCCCAACGCCGACGTTGGACAGACGAAGAAGGTCCCAACCGGAGCGAACTCAAAGGAGTATTGAAGGGGAAGTTACGAGGTACCGAACCGAAGGTAACAGAAGAAGGTAGTTACCAACTATCCTGGAGAATGGAAAGGCTGCGGAAACTATCGGTGCTGATACACTGAACGCTGGCGCAGGCGAATCGCCGACTGCCGTGGCATCCGCAAGAATCGAGGAGGATACATTACAGTTAGGAAACTATCGGTGCTGATACACTGAACGCTGGCGCAGGTGAATCGCCGACTGCTGTAGCATCCGCAAGAATCGCGGAGGATACATTACAGTTAGGAAACTATCGGTGCTGATACACTGAACGCTGGCGCAGGCGAATCGCCGACTGCCGTAGCATCCGCAAGAATCGCGGAGGATACATTACAGTTAGGAAACCGTAAGGAATGAAATAAGGAGTTGCTGACACCTCTGCAAACACCTGAGAAGCAACTAGACCGGATACCTGAGAAACTACCGGATTTGCAAAAGGTGATAAAGATGATGGATCCGTAAAAAGTACCCCTTCCCTTGACCTCGAAGAGAGAGAGAGGGGGCCACTGAGCTCTAATATACAGGGTTGAAGCAAGAAAGCCTTGCTCTGCTGAGTTAAAAGCCAAGAAAACAGGATGCGCAACAAAGACCCCGAGAGCCCTCCAAAGAGCGGACCGAAAAGAAGATTGAGAAGGGCAATGGAAGAAGGCTTAGAAGAAAAGGGGGAAAAACGGGAAAATTCCGTAGCGGCCGAAGAGGCCATAGATTTCAAAGAAAATAGACTGCTTCTGTTCCCCCCACCCCTGATTATTTTGATAGACATTATCAATTCAGAAAATTCTTCCTGCTTCGTGCTCTGTGCAACACGAAGCAGGAAATAAAACCAACGATTGATCTAAATGAGACCTAAACATTAGCGACCCCAACCAAACCTGAACCCAAAGAAGACCACGTTGAACTACTTTTCCTGAATACTTCCTAAATTAGAATTTCTACCCTTCTGAGTGATTCCTAATTCTAAATCCACCTTAAAACTTACGCTTTTAGAGGGAAGGGGGAAATCAGCTGCCAACATTGCCTGCTCCGAGCCGGGGGGGCCGGCAGATCCTACCTTCGAGGTTTGCGGTTCTCCATGACCCCTGGCACCCGTTAGGGCTGGATCTGGAACAGGCAGGGGGGCTGAAAAAGAACGATTAGAATCTACACCACTATTACTACTATCCTTATCTCTAGTTTCCATTAATTTAGTCATAAAGCTAGAAAAATAGACTAGACATATTCAGCTAGTAACTTGTCCTCTAACTTTTTTAATAATTCTTCCACCTGATCTACCAACCAAGACTCGCCGCCTACCTGACTGATACTACACCATATCTTCCTACATAAAATACAAACAGAATGTCGATCATGTTTGAGGGTACTCATCCTACACTTGCAGGATGTGTAGGGCCGATGAGCGTCAGCATCTCCAGCAGAAGAAGGCTCTGTCATCGAAGATGTAAACAAAGTGGAAGCATCGGCGCTAGCAGACGGCGACGTCTTCTTGTTTGATTTATCCAAACGAGTCCAAAGTACCGATCCCAAAGTCAAATTCAGGAGAGAAGTTCCAAATCCTGTCAATCCATCCAGGAGAAAATGCGTTGAAAACAGTCCAAATCGTGATCTGATGTCCAAATTCTTAAATGGGGGTCGGGCTAAATGACCAAAAGTTCGCCTGATGTGGGACACACCCACACAGCATGGGGAACAAAAAGCAATTGGGGATCTTGGCCTCACTCGGCCAGGACTTGCAGCAGTGTTGCCAACGGTACTTCAGGTAACTCATTTGACAAGATTCTCCTGTAAGCATTGGTAACGCTGACAGTTTATTAAAGCTATGGGGATGTAGTTCGGGCTGGTAGGTGACCAGGGCTAATTCAGGTGTTCAGGGAGTGTATTGCAATAAGTAGCGCTGACCTCTGGGAAGACGTGACATTCTTGGAGGTAAATGAACACTGGATGTCCCTTTTCTTCATGATGCCCACGACAAAAAGGGAGACTAACTCTTGTGAGGCATCTCCAATAGCCTTGTCAGCACAGTAAATCACACGGCTGAGCCAATCCAACAAAAGATCCTTGGCCAGTCAGGAGAAGTCCTGAATTTTTTTCGCTAAAGCTCCCTCTGTCCAGCCGAGAAAGGTTACAATCTCCATAGTCTGGAAGAGATTCTTTAGCAAATGCTGGAAAACATAACCTTAGCTGCAGCGACGACTGATCTGCGCACCGAGTCTATTAAACCTGATTAGTCCCCTTGAGAGGAGGCAACCACTTCCAAGGAAGGAGCTTCTCCAGTAGAATACGAAAGGTATTGCCTTCAAGAAAGGTGCGAAGGCAGGATACAGGAGGAGGCATTCTCTTGATTCCTTTTCTCAGCAAGCCAAGAATCCACACCATCCAGGGCTCCCCTAACAGACAAAGAGAGTACAATAACATCTGGGGGAGATGGGGGCACCCGGACAGGGTTGCTTATCATAAAAGTCAATTGCAGAGCTGCATGCACCACGAGTGAGTAGTAGTCTGGGAAGGCTACAAGAAAATACTTTAGAATGGCAGCGTATTCTGTTGTAGACAATTTCTGGGCTAAGTCCTCTTCCTCCGATGACAGCTGAGAAGCCAATTGTTCTGACGTAGTCTTTGATGGCAGAGGTTTCCTAAGAAGATCCAAAATGTTCTGCAACTGCAACTGAATGGAATCCTGTTGAAGTGGCATTGGTGCCGAGCATTCGGGGCAGGTTGGCGCCAAGCAGTCAACTGATAGCGGGCGCTTGGATGATGGGGATGCCAGTGGGTGCTCATAACTCTCTGGCAGATCAGGTGTCAATGGGCATTTGGGCGCTACAGGGCGCTGGGGTGCTACTGGGGGCTCGGATGACACGGCGCTCCTTGAAGGGGCAGATACCTGGAGGACGATGAAGGGCGCCTGGAATGCTGGGAGCCAAATACTGGCGGCCAGACAGTGGACAATCCAGAGAATGCTGCTCCGGGCTGTCCCAGAAGCCGCAAGAGGATTGAGGGCTCTGAAAAGGTTCCTTAGACCTTTTGGAGGGCAGAGGGGAATGCTCCAAATAAGAGGAACTTCTCTTTAGGGGTCGAGACGCCTTAGAATAATGCCATTGGCGCCCTGATGATGGGCTGGGCACTCCTGGGCTTGAGGAGAGACGTCTCTCCACCTTGGGCCTCCAGTATGCATCTTCCCAAAGTTAGGGGAGTCTGGCAGTGACCTTTGCCTAGGAGAGTTGGCGGAACAGGTAGCCACCACCTCAACACTCACTGCACTGGCACTTTTACCACTGATTTTTTCCATAATGAAATGCACAGAATCTCCTAACTGAGTCACTGTATTTACTATAAGACTGAATTTATGATCGATCCTACCCTCAACGACGGAGAAGCGGTTGGGTGCAAGAGCCGGGAGTGGGTGGCACAGGACTTGACACAAACGACACATTTGATATAGGTGAGGTCACCACTGGTACATCCATACTTACCAACTTAGGAGTTGAGTTATTACCTGACGCTTTATTCTTGGCCCTCAAAGCCACCTTCCTCTTCTTGTCCCTTTCTAATTTAGCAAGGTGAGAGGACAAAGTTTTCCAAGTTATCTGATCCCAGTTAGCACGCTCACTACAAGTAAGATCAATTGAGCATACTGTACTCGGCCTCTACAAGATGAGCAAGTACTGTAGTGTGTGAATCATATGAAGCTTTGGTAAGCCTGGTATTGTATCCTTGACTACAATATCTGAAAGTAGAGGTGCTAGAATCTGACATAATTATGGATACAAGTATGGCGATCGGCAATTCCTGATAAGAGAAGCTGGTTCGCATATGTAGCAAAGTACAAATCCAGACACAAAAATCCAAATAATGAGACATTATCCAAAAAATAACAAATAATATGCGTGCCCGAAGGCAAATAGTCAAAATACTTCACCGATTCGTGAAAATACAAGATGAATTAAAAAAAAAACAAGTTGCTCTCCTACAACCATGTGAGCTCTAGGATGGCAGAAACAAAATTGAAGCTCTTTTCATGAGTTGTTCCTCTCCTTCCCAGAAAGTGGGCGGGGCCTAGTCACTGACTCAGATAGAAGAAAAAAGTTTTATCGCAAATTTCAAAATTCAAGCTGCCGTCAAGTGGAAACTACAGCGATGTAATTTACTGGTTAAGTTACTTACATAAAACTCTAATGTCAATACAAGATAATCTAGATGATAACAATAACAAAAGCCTGTTGACCATAAGTAGATTTTCAGGAGGCTACATAGCCTCTGCTAACACCTGGATATAGCCTACCACTAGGATATGGGCTGGGCTATATACTGGTAAAACTGAATATTTACCAGTAGCCTAACAAGTATTCTACTGGTAGGCTATATCTAGGTGTTAGTGGAGGCTAGGCTATTTAGCCTCCCGAAAATCTAACTGCGGTCAAGAGGCTTCTGCCATTATGTTTTCACCTAGATTATCTGGTAAAATTTTATAAGTTGTCAATATAAAATAATACCACGTAAAATAGGGGTGTTTACGGGTTACAATTTTGCCATATTAGTTATGGAGGGGGCGGGGGGTTGGTATTGTCATACCTTATAAATCGTAATTTGATATAGTGCTCTCTTCAAAAAATGCAGGTTACAATTTCATATCTTGTATTGGCAACTTATAAAATAATACCGATTATCTTATATTGACAGAGTTTCTTAGTCTAGATTTTCTGCAGGAGGTAGTGCCGTCGGTGCACTCTAGGCATTACATAAGGTTCTTTGCAGTGTCCCTTCAACCCCTAGCTGCAACCCCTTTCATTTATTTTCCTGCACCTCCATTCATATTCTCTTTATTCTATCTTACTTCCAACCCTCTCCTAGCAATTGATTCATAATGCAACTGCAAGGTTTTCCTCCCGTTACACCTTTCAAACCTTTTTACTGTCAATTTCTGTTTCAGTGCTGAATGACCTCATAGGACCCAGTGCTTCCACTCAATAGCCCAAGCTAATCTTCCACTCCCTTCTGAGTATTTCAGGTGTCTTCAGTCCCACAAAAATCAACTCTCACTCTAAAACTGGGTCTGGTCTAGTTGTAGAGATAGTGGCCTAACACTCAAAACAAACACTAAAATATGGGAAAATAATATTTTCAACTCCAGAATATGATTATGGTTTATAGTAACAATTTGCCATAAGACCACACATTCAATAAACCTTACCTTAATCATAATCAGAACTTTCATAAGTAGGCTATCATGATGTTGGAATACATCCTTGTCAGTACAGTTGTACGTTTGTTTTGTACTATCACCCACCTGTAAAACTTTGGTTCTCACCTTGGTCTTACACAATTGTAGGACATAAGGAGTTCCAGTACCTTTTAATTAATGCCATCAAAATGAATGTCAGAAGTTTGAAGCTCATTATAATCAAATGAATCAGCTTAAATTTGTAAGAAAAAGAGTTACACGTATGCACCAAAGGAACAATGACTGAAGTTCACTGAACAGACAGCTTTTTTCAAGCAATGCACGAATTCCAATATTCCACTTTGCCTAACTGGTGAAACATAGAATAAAGGAACCAAAGAGATTTCAGCACCGTTCACATATATTTCCAGGTGAAAATTGCAATACATTACAAGTACACCAACCATCCTAACTTGCAATACACTAGGACAAACAATATCTGATCGGTAGCTCACTCATAAACAAATTACAGTAAAAGTATCGCCCGAATTTATGGAACTCATCTCGGTACACTTCTGTATTTATCTGCTACATTACCATCATTGTTTTTGGTTACGCAACCCTTGTCGTCATGACATACTTTTAGACAAATCTATTTGAATGTTAACTGTAAAATGCAAGTCAGTAGAGGTCAGGCTTTTAACTGTAAGGATATTTTTAACAAATAATCAGGAGCAGGCAATGATATAGGGTGTTTGTTACCTAATGGACTTTGATACCTCATCAGAAAGCCAAAGCCCAACTGCATCTGTTATGAGGTGCTACTGTATTTGGTGGAATGGCATAAAAAATTTAGGCCGAAGACCCAGCGCCGTGACCTATGACGTCATTCAGTGCTGAAGGGGAAGTTGAGAGTGAAAAGGTTTGAAAGGTTTAACAGGAGGAAAACGTTGCTAATTCACTATGAAATAATTGTTAGGAAAGGAGGAAAGTAAGAAGGAAGAAAGAATCTGAACAGAGGCACAGTAAAAGGAATGAACGGGGTTAAAGCTATGGACCAAAGGGACGCTGCAAAGATCCTTAAATGATGCCTAGCCTACAGTCCAAATTGTGCGGTGCACTGACAGTACTAACCCTTCCCCGACCCACGAGATTTTGGTAAATATCTTGGTAAGGTAATAGTAAAGTTACAGAAAATTATTGTAAGAATTTTGTATTAAGCATAGGCTATGAAGGTCACTCAGGAACACAGCATAAAAGCTCCAATATCGAGTAGGCTACTGGTATGAAAGTTAAATAATAGGCTACCTTACAGGTAAGCTGGCCTTACAATAGTATTGATAAGATCATTCTTACGACTCTAGCCTAATTGTAAACCTTAGGCTACACTACAGTCTACAGTAGTCGATGATAAAACTTTAAATTAGTTAAAAAATGCTTATCGTTCCGCACAACAGAAAAGCTCATGTATTATGAAGACAAAGGGTTTTGGTAGCGCTTTCCCATGTTACGACACTTATCTTCCCAGGTTACATTTGCCGTATACGCCACTTTAACGACACTTATTTTCCCAGGTTACATTTGCTGTATACGCCACTTTAACGACACTTATTTTCCCAGTTTATATTTATGTCCCACTTTAATAACTTAAGTACTAATGAACTCTAACGTAGACAGGAGGGGCTTACTTTCCGTATACTAGCGCAGCAAAATAACATAGCTACCGATAGGGGGAGATTGATCTAACCAATTTTCTTGCCTTTCAGCCAAAGGCTGCTAGTGTTTTCATTGAGAACAGCTGCTTTTTATACAAACATAATATAAATAAAATCGTTAATAGTCAATACAGGAATCTTATATTGAAAACGGGCATAGAATAAAAAAAGTCGAAGCAAACCAAAATCAACAGCCAACACGTGGAAAACGAAAGTTAATTATATCAGGCCCGGTAAGTAAAGTTTAGCATATAGAAATTTTGCAACATGTTATAACTGAAGATTACTCTTTCATGTTTGAGGCTAGTGGACCTGTTTTATGGAGACTTCTTAATCTAAAACCCCTAAGAACCAAAATTAGATGTAATTGTCAAGTGAACTTCAGTAGTAAGGGAATACACTGGAACTTCAAACTTAAGAACGTATTTCATTAGACAAATCACCATTTTTTTTTATCATGAACCACGGTCTAACTAACTGCACATACAGCTTTTATTACAATGAACTAATGTGACAAATCTGTGCGTTATACCCGAGTGCATCATATAGGCTATGAAAGAACCTTTTAACATGAAATTCTGGTCAAGACGCTTTGCAAAAAGTTCCCAATAACATCTGGCTGCCTACTGAAATGAGCCCAAGGCAGCTGGTAATGATGCAACGCCTGTCATTTCAAACGTTCTTTCGGGAATGGAAAGGATAATGATGATGAAACGTTTTACAGGCGAAGCGATCATGATATGGCTGTAGAAATAATGGGTTCTAAGTTGAGTGATGCTTCATGCAGTTTCGAATTAGCGGATATATTTCAAGATTAACTGGATGATCTCAGTGTTGGATATAGTAATACAAAGAGACGTAAACAAGAAATTTTGTCTCCTCAGTTTTGGATGAAGAGTCAGTAAAATAGTTCCATAGTAACAGGTGGGGGCAAGGAAAAGAGAGGGACCTAATCACACCAGAAGCAAAAAATATTCGTCTTTGAAGATTCGAGGAAAACGGGGGTAGGGAGAAGAATCTGAATCTCAGCAATATTTAAACAAAAAATAACTGATTTGAGTTGAAGGTTAGTCATCAGTTAGCTTGCTTTTGGTATGTTTTCGTTCCATTGTTAATAACACATGCTGAAAAATGAAGAGATGATCCTATCTTATTTTAAATTCACAAGGAACCTGAAATAGATTTTGTGGTGGTATGGCTATAAAACAAAGTTCTAGTACTGTTCAGTAGTTTTATTATGGTCGACTGATTGTTTATATCAAACTATTCTGAACTGATGCATTTATCAGTTAGAGCTTATGCAATACAAACTTAAAACCCCACTTTATTTCTTCCATTACGAAATACAGAAGAACATTTCTGTACATCTCATCTGCTATATGAAAAGTAGCCCATTTCACTGTGAAACTGAAGTTTAGTGAAGCAAAACGCCTCCAGTTTACGCTTCGAGGACAAGATCTTAAATATTATTCAATGTAATTATATTATGCATGATTCTGAGCAACAATTTCCCCAACCAGAGAGAAAGCAGCCATAGCCAAGCCGAGAATGAGGAGCAAGAAAGGTCCTTGCAAGTGAGTGATGGTGAGAGATCGTATAATCTGCTCTTCGTCGTCAGTAGGCAACTTCTCCTCTGCTGCCTGTTGCACCTGGAGCTGCTTCTGCCTCCTTTGACTCTCAAGCCTGGCTTCGTTTAGTGTGTCAACTCCCCATTTTTCATACAGTCCTCCCTGTGGGAAAACAGGTGATTCACAGTGACTTTACTCAATTGTTCACTCAGTGAGTTCTGGGTTACACCTCGTCTAACCAACCTTTTTTGTCAATTGTCTTTCTCTCCTCCCAACACTTCCAGTTTATACGTACTTCCCTTCAAACCACCCTCTTTCATTCTTTACAAGCAAACAAACCAGTTCTAAACATTCAGCTCCATTTTGTCTCCTATGCTAACTTTTTCACCCTTCCGCTGTATTTCTGAATCTTTCAACCCTCCTAACTCACTGTATACTGCATCGACAATTCACCTTGAAAGGCCTTACCTCTGGTTACATAAAACAGAAAAGGTCAACATGGCCTCCATATATTATAAGCTTTATTTCTTTTTACATACTCTCGCCCCTTAACACGACCCACAATCCCATAGCATGGTCTACAACTTTTTTTTTTTTTTTTAAGTTGAGGTAACTAAAGGGCAGGAATCAAGCCTATTTGGGAGCTGGAATATTTTCCTTCATTAAAGTCTTTATTACATTAGCATTCTTCTATAACATGGGACAATGATTTGCAATGTAATCTCTACTGTCCTGCGAGAGCACTCTTCACTAGTTCATAAGAATATTTTTCACACACACACGCATATTTTAGATATGCAGTCTTTTTACCTCAAGAACAGCCACCATGAGCCTGTCTAACTGGGATCTGAACGGGGCGTCATAGGGAATGGGCCAGGCAGCAAGCCCAGGCATAACGTTCTCCCTTCCAACGTACAACTTCGTGCTTCCGTCTGCTCTGGTGAAGTACTGGGCAATATTTAGTTCGATATATCGCCTCGCGTCCAGGTAGGCTTCACTGTGAAGAAGGGAATTTAATTAAAAGCTTTTCCCTGCCAATGACTCATGAAACCGACAAGTATTTTCGATGACAAATAAGTCACAATTTGTTTGGTGAAATTGAAATAGACTTACAGACAATTCAAGTAAACGGAATATAAAAATAAAATTGCACATTCGTTCACGCAAAGGCAAATCAAGATCATGAATCACTGCAGCATAAGGAAATCAAGCCGATCACCTAGCAAAGGTCAAAAAGTGACATCGACAGGATATCAAAATACCGCCATGTGGAGACTGTCACAACCCAGCAAATGATACTGTTACAGTTAAGTCCGGAACATCTTTTACGCCTGGCCCTGTGGTTTTTATAAAGAATTTGACAGGCATCCTTACTTTTAACAGATGTCTTCGATTTTATTGGAGGAAAAGAAAAATTAGACTCCCAAAAAACTTACTTATTGTCGGCCGCTCTTTGGAGTCCTTCCATGACTGTAGGCCCCACATCCATTAATCGAGCAAGAGTCTGGAATTCCACAGAATCTGACTGTAGAAAAAATGCTCGGAATTCTCCTCCGTATGGGGGAGAGATTACGCTGAAAGAAAATTGGATATATAGTATCCAAACGTATATAATTGGATACAAAAATACAACATCGAAAGAAATGTTTCTGTGATGGTAACGTGTGAAACATTCGTTAACGATTTATAGGTTATTAATTTTTCGTCTTTAGTACAGCTGGAAAAATGTGAATTTATTACAGCATGATGACAAATATGGAATGGTTATATTGCCGAAACTGGCAATGAAGTCGGATCGTGATATCATAATTATTTCCTTCGTTACTTAACATAATCACGATACTTTAGTATGCCCGCATAGATAACCTGTCCACCGCAAAAATAAACAAACCTGTCCACAGTTTTGATTAGGTCCCCTATGGTTTCAGCCCTAGGTGGGTACTTGGGCAAGGTTAGGGATGCAGTGAGGTTTCCCCTGTAGACTGTCCCGATGATGAACGCAAAGACGAGCCAAGTAGTCATCAGGACACGTACAGAAGCGGTCATGGGCAACCATTTGGAGAGGGGCTGGGATAAAAGGGTGCCCACTATCACCTCTGCCACGAAGCCAGTCCTGATCCTCTTGGCTTGATGGAGAGAATGGCTGATGCGGTTTAGCTGGAAAGCAAAGATTTAAATGCTTCACCTCCTCCTTTCGACTGGTTCACGATACATTTTATTTATTTAGTTTAAATGTAGCTACTAATTATCTAGTTTAAAAATGGTTACCAATTAATGAAATACGAAAACCTGAGATGCTAGTGATCTCTGCTTTCAAGTATACCAACAGATTTCGACTTGATATTGAACTAACTTGCGAATAATGACACGGAATTTGCTATAGGCCTACATTTCAACCAAAATGTCTCTACAACAAACCAGTTCAGTGATTGATCACTGGAAATAATAAAATTGTTGGCATGAAAAGTCATTGTAATGCGGTATACAACGTGGTAAAAATAAAGGTTACTAAAAATGCGAAACATGATCATTTATATCTGAAATGAAGAGCTGTTTTCCACGATCTTACCGCAAACAACATAACAGGTACAATGAGCAACACAACCAAAACGGCCAGCCAGACAGCATCTGCCAGCGGGTAATAAAGTGCTTCCCATTTGGGGCTTAGCTTGGGCTTGGAGGCGCAGAAGGCCATGGAAGCGAATTCATATGCGTAAGAGTAATCGTAGCGGTCCATGCGTTGGGGGAACACGAAATGTTCCACGGGGGCGATGAAGGAGGCTCTCTCCGTCACTCTCTGGGCAACCTGAGGAGGGAAAATAAGATAGTTCTCAGTTAATTTGTCTACTTGATTTCTTATCAAAAATAGTATTTGTTCACTTACTGTGTCTACTTAATTTTGAGTGATGTGATATTCCTTAGCGAGGGAAGTCACGTCGAAATGCCTGTCTTCTCTCACCTTTACTCTTTTTAACCCTTTTTTACTCACTAATGAGGAGAGATATTTCTTTTCCAGGTTTGCCTAGAGCACCTCGTAACCTATTCGCTTTTTAGACGGTCAGCGCTTAGTTACACTTCTCTTCCAAGTGACAAAATAACTGTCCAAATACTTAAATTACTTGACTTACCTGTATCTAACAGGATGAAAGCGATTTTATAAAGGAGCTGACATGGCAATCCACTTGCAAAAATGTTGTACAGTACGTGTTATATTTGCATGGTGTGACTAATAATATATTGAAATGTGTGATTAAACATTCCTTCAAGAATTTGGTGAATCAGGCACCTGACTGAATGTGTGCGCGCTTGCAAGCATGTATGAAACTCTGCTCTGTCATGTGTTCTTACCTCATCCCAGTTTTTAGTCGGAATGTTGTAAACCTTGAAGTTGAGGGCTCCCGCTATGGCTTTGAGAAGCATGGCGTCAGTCCCTTTGTAAGTCTCAGTAACTGTTCCGTCTGGGTTGTCAGTCTTTATGGTAGTCCAATAAGGGGCGTAGGTCAGGGCCGTGATGTTTACGGTTGCTCCGTGGAAGCTGGAATTTATTTCATTATTAGAGTGCTTTCGAGGGATTTGGCAGATGATGACGGTACAGCGTTTCAGAATTACTGTGTAATCTGGCTTCGCTGTTACATATTCCTCATTCATAAAAGCATTCTTAATATGGTCTTACTAACATGAGACCCTTGTATACTTAAAAATATTTCGCATATAATTTTCCTGGCTACCCGTTCACCTATCTATACCTTATATATATATATATATATATATATATATATATATATATATATATATATATATATATATATATATATGCTTACGAAGATAGGCAAGCAATTTCATGAGAAGAAATAATGGCAACAATAAATTTGAGGCAATGTTAATTTTTATCATTAGCTTATTTGTTGCCACATAAAGCCATTCGTTACTATTATCATATCATTAGCATTAATATGATTGGTATTAACCAATTTTGCCAGTACTAAGTTGAACGTTATTGCCTTCTTTTGTATTGTTATTATCATCATCATTATTATTATTAACATTAAAAGATCTCCCTGGAATTCGGGAGAGTTGTATCACTGGTCCTCTGAGTATTTGAACTAAATTTAAAGCACTACCCAGCTTCAAAATCACACTGTCAGGAAATCAGCAAAAATCGTCAAACTGTCAGCGGTAGCGTTTGTTACTTGACAACTATGAGATAATCTGCATTTCCTTATGAATGCTTGAGGTAATGAGATAAAATGAAGCCAAGGTACAGGAAAATCACGAATAGTTGGAGATATTTAAAGGCAACAAAGTAACCCAGAGTTTACGAATTTAGGACAGGAACTAGCGCTAAAAAATTATGATTACCTGATTGACAAAAATCTTCAAAATCGTATTTGCAAAGGGTGAAATATAAGTACTTTTTTCACATTTAATATATTCAACAACTAGAGTAGACTTACTTGGAGTACTTTTCTGGAAACAAATTAATGTTCCCAAATGGAGTCAATCCTCTCTTGTTTGTCCACGAAGCAATACGAACGACAACTGCTCCGGAAGTGCTGTAGGGCAGGCAGTTATAGATGTTCCACCTGCTAACAATTTTAGTTTTCTGTAAAACCATCGTGCCGGCTTTGTCTGTCCGTCCGCCCTCAGATCTTAAAAACTACTGAGGCTAAAGGATTGCAAATTGTTATGTTGATCATCCACCCTCCAATCATCAAGCATACCAAATTGCAGCCCTCTAGCCTCAGTAGTTTTTATTTCATTTAAGGTTAACGTTAGTCAAAATCGTGCATCTGGCAAAGATATACCCAGACCACCACCGGCCCGTGGTTAAAGTTTCATGGGCCGTGGCTCATACAGCATTATACCCAGACCACCGAACGAGTGATCTATTTTCGGTGGCCTTGATTATACGATGTACAGAAAACTCGATTGCGCCGAAGAAACTTCTGCGCATTTTTTACTTATTGATTTTAGTAAATTATTAATGCAAATTTGTTGCAGCGTTGAATACACTTATACATAGTTTTTTATGGCTCGTTAAAAGTTTTTTTTTATCATGGATTAATTTTGAACTTGTTAAGAGATCATTTAAATAATGTTAGGTTACCAGGAGTCAGAAAGAAAAGGTACCATGATTCTGAAACCTAAGTTAAGACGAAATGAAATGTGAGAAAAATATAGGTCGCAGTAAGTTAAGGAATGAAAGTGTAAATGGAAAACTGAAAGGGATTTTGATAAGGAGCTTAATGATAGTAAAATCAATGGATGCAGAATTACAGAGTATATGCTAATTAGATTATTAGGGCTATTAGAAGGGAAGTAAAATCATGAACCCATTATTCATACTCTATAAAGTAATTGTTAATAAAGGTAAGGAAACGTTTGCCACAGGGTTTTACCCAGGGCATCAAGTGTAAGACAAATATGTATCAGGAGGCGGTGTGGGGGGAGGGGTGAAAGCCCAGGAGGGGGAGGAGGAAGTACAGTCGAGTTAAGGTTAGAAAGAGTGAGCATTGTTCGTAAGATGTAAAAAGGCACTTCCTTGGTGAAGATGAAATGAATAAGTATTATTATTATTATTATTATTATTATTATTATTATTATTATTATTATTATTATTATTACTTAACCTTATATCGCGAAGAGTCATCTCAGCGTTGATGACTATTGCGTTCATCATGGAAAAAGTCCAGTGCTCCTTCAGGAGAGACTGAAGGGATGACAGAGGGAGACCTGTTACCAAGAGAAGCCTCGAAGACCACACCAGCAGTCGCCCTTGGAGCGAATGGTCCGCGAAAGCCTTGATGAATTTTGGGTCTTCACTCACAACCACAACCATGATGTTCCATGACAGCTGGCGAAACTGGGGACAAAGAGCATTTTAAGGACACCACACCTATACATATATATACATATATATACACATACATACATACATATATATTATATATATGTATATATATATATATATATATATATATATATATATATATATATATATATATATATATATATATATATATATATATATATATATATATATATATATATATATGTCACAAATTTATGCGTGATATTTTCATAATGACAATGACCAAGTCACAAATATCATTTAATATCGAAATTACTATACCTTTGGAATATTATACACGCAAGGGGAATTATAATTGAAAAGTGCATCTACCCCGGGCAAGATTCGAGCCTAGGCCTTTGGTCTAGACAGTGAAAACTGAGTAAAGATATAATTACGACAGGAAAGTTGCAAACTCCATAGAAAATTAAAAGCGTAACTTTCAAAATTATAATCACCTTTTTTGCATGCCGTATTAATCCAAAAAAGTCGTCCTGTGTAGAATTGGCCTGTCTTGAGACCTTAAACACTCCGTATCCCCAGGACAATTCTTGGCGAAGTAACACCTGCGGAAATTCACACTGCTAAAACAATAATAATAAAAAGGAGCATTTTTGGCAATTATCTACAAGATTGCTGTTATATTGTACAGTAATGAATTTTAAGGCTTTTATGAAGACATTGGATGTCACCGATTTTCATTTAAATCTCAGTAATTTTTGGCAATTGTTTTAAAATGGTCTACTTGTTTGAGAACCATCATGTAGGGATTGCATTTTTTAAAAGAAATTATTGCGCTTTATCATAATCTGATAGGAATTACTCAGCAGAAGCTAAAATATGATCAATCAAAGAACCCTCAAACCATGCAAGCAGCTCCGAGCTTCTTGAGGAGGTACAACCATATTTCGATAACTAGGAATACCCACAAGTTGCTATGACAAAACGGAATTTGACTAAAAGGAAAACTACAACGAAGAGACCTCTCTTACCCACCTGCATAACAGCGAGAGACTCTGCTTCCTTCTCTTGGACTATGAACAGAAGAGCGTTGGAATGTCTCGGGGACGTTGTCAGTACGGCTTGGATGACTGCAGCGCCATCTTTGAGCAGAGTCTCTGTGGTCTCTTGGAAATCACCAGAATTTTGAAATGTGTTTAACAAATTCATCTCCATTACATGGTTTATGAGACAGCTATACAAATTTCTGATTACAAGTCACTGGTTCTAAGAAAGTTCGTGGTTTGAGTAGAGTTTGCAAAGTTTTGGCACACAGTGCATGTTTGTATAGCTGTATCTGTTATCAAATGTCAAGAACAAAGTTTTAAATAAAAAATAGTGTCTTTCAGTTTTGGAATCCTGACTTCGTATATAAGAATTAGTACACGATTTCAAGTAAATTAAAAGTACTATGTTGGGTAGCGAAGACGGTAAGTCATTTTTGTCAATATAAAAGGGTATAAAGCAACTTCCTTATTTACAACATGGTTGTTTCAGAAATTCAAATTGACTTATAGACCACTTGATGACATTACAGCATTTTCTTTCCAAAACTTAAAACAACTTAATATCGGTAATATTCAGCTCTGAATTTAAATGCTCTTGGTACAGACTTACTGTTAGTAAAACGGCTAAATGTTTTACCCGCGTTGCTGAAGACATAATTCAGGCTGAAAACCACAATCAGGAAGGCCCTCAGAGTCATCTGGGGGATTTAACAATAGCAGCCTGCGACAATATAAAAGATATAAAATAAAAAAAAAAAAATACCAGCATCTTCCTCATTTTGGAATTTTATTAAATTAGAAAGGACTAGTATAAAAATACAATTTCATTATTTGTACAGTGAGGTGCGTAGCAGAGAGAGAGAGAAGGAACTCGTAGCTCAGGGGGAAATGCAACCTTAGAAATCTGGTAATAAAGCTTCGTGATCCATACAATTTTATCCTGTACAGTTTGTGACACTCATTGTGATTTATAGGACTCATTTTTTAATCTTTTTCTTTTAGATGTTTCGTCATCTGACAATTCTGTTAATGTTTACTTATCATCATGCTCTGTTGAATCCTCTGCAATGACTAATGCCCTTTGTTGATGTACTGTAGTAAGCAACTAATCCGGATAGCATTTCTGCATAATATATTATACAGTGTTGCATTGACAAGATTCATTTATTCATATCTGGCAATAATTTTTACTATACAATAAATAATTCCCTTGATTAATTATAAGTGTAAATTTCCATTTTTATGGTAAAATGTTTACATCAGAAAGTAAAAACAGGTGCAATAAATGACAATCTCAGTAAATCTTTTATTTTTCTAATGATACAATTACTGGGTATAGATACTTTTGCAGAACTGTCACAAGAAAATGCTGTTATTATATGCGACAATGGTGGCATTTTAACAATAAAAGGAAAGGTAGATAGAAAAGCTAATTACTCTATGAACAGGAAGCAAAATCACTACATAAAACAATTACTGTACGAATTGTTTCTACTTTTGATGAACAAGACATTAATAGTGAATGACAAACATCACTCATGAAGACCGAGTTCGTCTTAGTTGTTATAGCATAATTGGTTTTGGTCTCACTACGAAGTACTTAATGATGATACGAAGCGAAACAACTCATGACCTTTTTTGGCATCATTTACTCCTTCAGGTGGTAATTAGTTATTGTTTTTTGTACCGTATCGCCTAGAAAATAAAGTACGATAAAACTTCATATAAGAAAAGACAGTGTCCTTGAATTGAGAGAGCTAAAGTGTATTTTGATGAACAGAGTGAATTCTCATACAAGTAAGAATACCTCTTGTTAAACTACAAACATATTTACCTGTCTTAAAAGCATATATTTGTGTTTCTGTTGTGATGAAGGATCAAATTCATGAAAAACAAACACAAACGCACATGCCAAGCTATCCATTTCTATCAATGATTCTCCCAAGTCGATATGGAATAGTTTCAACTAACTTTTTGCAAAAATGGTTCACCCCACTTGATGAGCGCCATGCATTTTGTACTATTTCGAATTCATTTCCCTTTTCAGCGGACGAATTGACATGAATCTGTTGGTTTAAGTACGGCCATAAGTCTGTCATTGGGTGAATATCACTTCCCAAGTTAGGCCACTGGATTACCCTGATCTGCGGATAACGACTGAGCCAGTCAAGTACTTCCCAATCTTTGTACAGTTTGTTATTGTTGTGTACCAATATTGCAGGATTAGCTGGTGTAAATCCATTTTGGATCACAAATGGAAGTAAATTTGTTCTTAGGAGAGAGATAAATGTTTTTGGAGTTAACATTGACCCAATTTGTTGCAATTCCCCTGCCCCGTATGCCCACATCCATCCCCATACTGCTAAATCGAAATCTTTTTCAACCTGTGAGGTTACCACGTGGCTGCATCGACTGGGATGATTATTAAAGAGGCAACTACCTTTTCCAGATCTTTTAAAGTACATTTCTGCACTGAATATCACTCTTTCCCAGAACTCGGGTCCTAGACTAATGTGGTAAATGGCAAAGATCAGTCTCTCCGTTCTAAATGCGCGGGAGAGATGTTCTCTAGGGTAGGTCTGAATTTCCAAACATGAATCTGACTGTCCAGGTGGGAAAACAGGGTTACTTCTAGTCCCATTTGTCCGAGCAGACTTATTGTTAATCATTGTAACTGGCGTCTGAGGATTCTTCCGGGTTCTGCCTGATCTGGGTTTGGTGAGAACGCTGCCCTCCGTTCGCCACCGATGGATCCATCTGTAAACAGTCGAGACACTCGTCCCACTCTCCCGCGCGATCTCTTTGGCAGACATCCCGCTTCCCCATTGCTGTATGAGGCGAGTTCGAGCTTCAAGCATAAGGAGTTTGTATGTGCGACGTTCTTCCATGATGTTCGATTCCTGAATAGAGTGAAAGGGATTTTGTAGATTCTCCTGGGTTCCTCTCAGACAACAATAGAGTTAAAATGGACTTGTATTGTTCCTTAGGTTTTCTTATGGATAATGTTGATGTACTGTGCATTTTATTTCCTCCAAAGAAGAATTATTGAAATAATTTTATATAGACCAACAGTAAAAATTTGAGCTTTTCCAGTTGATTTATTCGTTTTTTTGTGGGGGGGGGCCTTCGGAAATTTGGCCCTACGCTAGAATCTTAGCTGAGGTTCAGTGTAAATGTATGACTTAAAGGAATGGAATGGAACATGTGATTTAAGCATAAAGCCAAGCACTGGGACCCACAGGGTCAGTTAGCGTTATGATGAGAATAAAAGAAAATGGAAATGATTTATATAAAAAAAAATTATATCAGTTGTGAATATTCTACATGATTTGCACTGAAGTAGTCATACATACAAGATATCTTTTTATGTTGAACAACTGGCCAATGCGAGAGAGATGTTTTGGTAATAGGCATCTCTACTTAAAGGATAACAAACCTACCACTCTATAAAAAAGCCAGGTAAAATTTCGCGGGAAGTATAAAGGCAGAAGGAGAATGTTACTTTATGAAGGCAATTATTATAAAGGACTGATCAAGAAAGTTGAAATTGGATCTCCGCACACTGTGCTAAGAGCGTGAAGCTGTGTACAATAAAAATGGGATAACTGACATGGCTCTGTGTCAAATCCTGAGGACAATGATCACACTAACATCTATGGAAAAAACCAAAAGTAGAAACCCTACGACAGACTTAAAGAAAAGTCAGAGCTGCGTCATCTTATACGCAGAAAGCTTTTAAGATAACTTTATCAAGGATAACCCGAAAACTAATACAAGGTTTGAGAGGCCCATTTTTCCAGTTGCAAGCAATATTGTCGTGGCAGAAGTTGCATGAAATAATGTGAGGTAAAAATTCTCACTTGAGCAACTTAATCAATCTTTTGCTGTCAACATGATTGTTCTTATAAATGAGTATCTATGAGCATTATTACACAGCTTATCTTCTGAGAAATTTACATGGAAATCTAATAGATCACTGGACATAAGTAAGGGTTAATCCACTGGAAAGACGGATCCATGAAGAACTTTCGTGATATTTATTCTTCAAAGTTCTCGGATCGTAACTTAGGTATCTCAGCGTAATGAAGGTCATTCAGTCTGTAGGGGATTAATGAACAAGGGTCAAGAACCTCTTTATCCTTGAAGAAGGATTCAGTTTACCGATATTGGTCTATAGTTGATCATCGCAGTTAGTTTTTGTGTTATGATTTGACAGTTAACCACGTCCCATTTTCTTTTCGAATCATCAATGATGATTTAAAATGTCATCTGAATATCAGAAATAACCATTCGCAAAAGTATCTGTTCTGTTGTATGAAAAATCCTCTCGTGTATCAGATGAAAGAATTTGACGTTTTGGCCTTTCAAATCATGCTGCTCAAATTGAATCATTAGACAAGAGACTTACAATTATTCATTGAACCGGATCTCTTCTACCAATATGTAACTGTTAGCTAGATCTTCAAAAGCAGTTCTGTTGATAAAAGTGGGAATTGGCTTCATAAAAAAATGAGAAATGAGATATTCACACATTTGTTACTTTTGCTTATCTGTAGATGTTAGTACGTACCTAGGTACCAAAACCACAGACACACATATACATATAATTCCTTTCATATAAGCATCCCCTTTATTTTTGAAAATCGGCCGAACCTCGATGTGGTAATCTTAAACCCACTGACGATCTTGGTGATTTTTCCATTTTCATCTCCATTGTAAATAATGATTTTTTTTTTATTTTTCCACATTTTTTTTAGCTTACGTCCTATCGTTCGTATGCTTGATTGTATTTTCTTGATATTTAGTAAATAGCAACTGTGAAGAAAAGGGCAATTTGTGAGGAAACGTACAGTTTCCTTTGTGTGTGTGTGTGTGTGTGTGTGTATGCGAGCGTGTGGTATACGTATGAAGGATTCCACTAACAAAGCGTGTTAGGCAACCGCATTACAGTACTCACCAGTTACCAGTATCAGAGCAAAAGTCTCCGTCCTTTTCCCAGAGTGGGAGGCAAAAGTGACTTTCTTCTCAGGCAGTCTGCCTTGCAATGGAGAGAAATAACGCTGGACCCGTTTAATTAAGAGTTAGATGTGATCTCACTACATAAGAGCTGTTTCTATTGGTTTACGTAATCGTTACCCTGATTTGTCACTGGTCAATTCAGAAGGGGCTGGGAAGCATGTGCGAAGAAGCTGGAGTTGTTATGTCGAGGTTACGAGACACGGGAAGACATTGATTAGAAGATTACTGACAGTTTGCACGTTCAGTGACAGTGATAATCCCGGAAGGGTTGAATAATCGCCACGTTTCTCTTTTGCATTCTTACTCCTTTATGAGTCTTCGTCTGCCAATTTCATGTTGAAGGGGTGTGAATAATGAAGCCAGCAATATCTGTTTTACTTCTTTTGTTCAGCTACAAATGTTATTTGACAGATCGTAGCTGGTAAGTTCTGAACACATCTCCATAGTTTTCAAAATAGAGCCTTCACAAGAACAACTCAATTCATTATCATGACATTAATTTTCTCTCTTCTGTCTCTTTTCTTCTTCTCACCCATATTTTTCATCCTACCCCTCCTCTTCCAAACTCTGTACTGAAATTCTGCCACCCAAAAAAATAACTCTGAAGAAACGGAACTTCACAATCTTTAGAGAACACTTCTTAATTTAGTCCTCAATTTACTCTACAATATCTTATTCGAGAATTTCTCTCTCTCTCTCTCTCTCTCTCTCTCTCTCTCTCTCTCTCTATATATATATATATATATATATATATATATATATATATATATATATATATATATATATATATATATATATATATATATATAATATATATATATATATATATAATCAATATATATAATCACTAGGCGGCACATTAAAACAAGCCTCTATTTTATATGTAAATGCACGTGTAAATAGATGTAAAAATAGAGCCATGACGTATGATCCTAAGAAAAAATTATTCAGGTACCTCAATAGCAGCCATCATCAAAAAGTTGATCTGTAGCTGAAACGGGGCCGCGGCGTCATGGGGTATGGCCCAGGCTGACGTGCTTGCTACCACGTCCTCGCCAGCCAAGTACAGTTTTGCGTTTCCGTCGGCGTTCGTGGTGGGCTACGAAGCATCTTCCATCCATGTATGCTACCCTGGAATAATAGCGTAATAGCTTCAGTTTCAATATTATGGAAATTACTCGGGAGAATGTATATGACTGCCGACTGTGGGCTGTAGAAAAGAAACAGAAAATTGCAGTTTATTTTGGTATCGATTTGTACAAAACATGCACACACTCATATGCCTACATGTAAAGTCCCTGCTCAACGGGTTTTCTGCGGTGCCTTTCCCACAAGCCTAGGTCACGCTAAATAGCCACATTTTTATCTATGTAAATACGTATCTATTACTGATTTATTTATGCCTATTTTCATTGTGCATGTGTCAGAACATTGTTTTGTCAATTCTTGTAATTTACTTTTCATGTCATTTGTATCTTTACCTGTCCTGTGTCACATTGAGAACAATTGACCTCGGGTCACCTGTATCCTATTGTATGCCTTTGTATGGCGTCCGCACGCCGCTTTATAAGGCGACCTGCTTTTCCAATAAACCAGCAGTACTTGTCCACCTGCTCGTTATTTTGCACCTCTTACAAACTGAACTTGAAACAATGTTTTAAACTTAACCCTTGACCTAAATTATCTTAGTTCCTATGGTGTAACTCTCCAGCCTTCCTTAGTGACTAAGTTTTCTGTCCTCATTAATGTCCATTACCTTCCTCTCTGGATAGGTATGGGAAATGGGTTTCCTGTCCCACTGGCCTTTTCATTCCAGTTCCCAGGTAATGGACAGTAACACAATGCTGGCTACTATCAGCATGGCTCCATATGGAACCTAGATTATAAGAATATAATAGAATATGGAATTTAGGTTGAAGGCTAAGTGCTGGGACCTAGGAGGCCATTCAGTGCTGAAATGTTAATTGGCAATGACGGTGCACTGACGGCACTACCCCCTACAGAGAACCTAGACTAAGAAACTCTAATGTCAGTACAAGATAATCTAGATGATAACAATGACAAAAGCCTAGTGACCAAAAGCAGATTTTCAGGAAGCTAAATAGCCTCTGCTAACACCTGGATATAGCCTACCACTAGGATATGAGCTGGGCTATATGCTGGTATATTTGAATATTTGCCAGTAGCCTAGCCCTTATCTTACTGATAGGCTATATCCAGGTGTTAGCGAAGACTATTTAGCCTCCTGAAAATCTACTTATGGCCAATAGGCTTTTGCCCCTATGTTTTCACCTAGATTATCTTATACTAACATTAGAGTTTCTTGGTCTAGTTCTCCATAGGGGGTAGTGCCGTCGGTGCACCTCATGTGGTGCACTCTAGGCATTGCATAAGGTTCTTTGCAATGTCCCTTCAACCCCCTAGCTGCAACCTTTTCATAACTTTTCCTGTTCCTCCATTTATATTCTCTTTCTTCCAACCCTCTCCTAACAATTGATTTGTAGTGCAACTGCAAGGTTTTCCTCCTGTTACATCCTTTCAAAACCTTCATATTGTCAATTTCTGTTTCAGTGCTGAATGACCTCATATGTCCCAGTGCTTCCGCTCATTTGCCTAAGCTAATCTTCCACTCCCTTCTGAGCATTTCAAGTGTCTTCAGTCCCACAGAAATCAACTCTCACCAGTAAGGGTACAGTTTTATTTCAAACCATAATTGTATTCTGAAGCTGAAAATATTATTTCCAAGGTTTTAATGTATGCCCTGAAAGTTTCTGAGGTTCATTTCATTACTAAACACTAGGCTAAGTATCAAAGTTACTGGACCGCCATAACCATATCCTTACCGATCTTGTGCATTATGTTTTTTTTTTAAAAACCTTCAGTAAATCTTACCTTGATCGCATAACAGAACTTGCACAAGTATCATGGGGAATGTTTGAATATATACTTGTATTTCACTATTTTGTATTTCCACACAACCACAAACCTGTTTCCTACGGTATACATAACTGAAGGACTCAAAAACGGCCCATTATAAAACTAGGTCTGGCTTGGTTGTAAAGATAGTGGCCTAACATTCAAAACAAACTCTAAAATATGGAAAATTATCTTTTCAACTTCAGAATATGATTATGTTTTATTGTAACAATGCCATACGACCACACATTCAATAAACCTTACCTTAATCATAATCAGAACTTTCATAAGTAGGTTATCATGATGTTGGAATACATCCTTGCCGGTACAGTAGTACATTTGTTTTGTACTATCACCAACCTGTAAGGTTTGGTTCCCACTTTGGTCCCACATAATTGTAGGATATAAGGGGTTCCAGTACCTTTTAATTAAAGTGTTATAAAAATGAATGTCACAAGTTTGAAGCTCATTATAAACAAATGAATCCGCTTAATTTTACAAGGAAAAAGTTACGTCTACATCAAAGGAATAATGACTATGAAAAGACAGTTTTTTCAAGCAATGCATGAATTCCAATATTCCACTTAGCGTAACTCGTGAACGTAGAACAAAGGAACCAATCAGATTTCAGCATTGTTCACATACTCACATTTCCAGGTGAAAACAGAAATAAATCACAAATACACTAACCATCCTAACTCGCAGTACACTAAGACAAACAAAATCTGCTCAGAAGCTCACTCATAAACAACTTACTGTAAAAGTAACACATCAACTCCGCACGCTTCTGTATGTATTTGCTACATTACCATCATTGTTTTTGGTTATGCAACCCTTGTAGACGACATACTTTTAGACAAATCTTTTAAGTTGAATTTTAAGTGCAAAATTCAAGTTAGTTAAGGTCAGGACTTCTAGCTGTAAGATAGCAAATAATCAGGCCCTTCGTGAGTATTAATTTCTTCATGGGTTAGAGTTTCTCATGTATCATATTATAACTTTTGTAAATGCCTTTTGAGAGTTAAGTTTTTTTGTCAAAATGAGCACACTGATCTTCTTACTCCCCTCATCAAAAGGCGGGCAGGTTAAAGTCCTGCATCACTGTTGCCTTGGGGAAATTTGAAGCCCTTGCAGAAGATGAATTGAAAATCAGCTTTTTGCGCCGCAGTCAATCAACTCGAGAATATCTTCAGCAGATTAATGTAGTAAATAAACAAATTTTGGATCTGTTTGTCGGTTATGATGCTGATGAAGACGATCCTAGTAAACTAATGTGAAATAACTCAGCAGGTGGATTATCATGATCTAGTTCTAGGTAAATTAGATGAGTTGAACCAACAGTTCAAGAGTTTGCAGACACAACCTCAAACAAATGTTAGCCCGAGCAAGCCTGTCATGATTGTTAAGTTGCCTAAACTGGCCTGCAAGGAATTTGTTGGCAAATCAGCTAACAAATTAGCGTTTAAAAACTTTTGGATACAATCTAACAACTGCGTTGATGCTTGTGGAACATTGTCTGATTCTAACAAACTTGCATATTTGCGTAGTTTTCTATCTGGCTACGCATTCAGTCATTTCTCACCTGTCCGCATGTGATGATAATTATACAGTAGCCCTCACTTTGCTGAAAGAGGAATTTTTAGACATTCCTTATATTATAGATGAAAGTTTCAAACAACTGATGGAATCTCACCAAAATTTGATGTCTCATTCGAGGGTGTTTTTACTTTCATTAATGAGTGTAGAGCCATTGTGCATGAGATGAAACAGTATAACGTAGACCTGTTTACAAGAGTTAATCAACAACTATCCCTCTATTGTGGATCTGTTTGATCACTATAGAGACAGTATTAAGACATTCAGTCGAACGTCAAATCCCAAAAGTAATGCTAATGTTGAAAGGAAAGTCAGTCCTATGAAGGACAAAGTGGTAAATCGAAATATAAACAAGTTCCGGAAAGATTCAAATGCTTCTGAAATCAAATCCCCCATCAACACTAAAAAATTTCACCCTCACTGCTCAATCTAAAACTGTTCCCAAGGGTATTAGCCCTATGAGTAACAATGTAAACTGTAAAGTTAACAATTTTAATATCAAACAATGCAAGTTTTGTAGTGGAGTTGGACATAGCATGATCAAATGTACCAAATGTGAGAAATCTGTTGACCGTCAAAGGAGGTGCTCTTCACTTGGCTTATGCACAAAGTGCACTAGTAGCAAACGATTCAACCTCTTGTCCTGGTAAGGTCAATAAACTTAGTTTTCAATGTATTGTTTGCAAATCATATGCTCACATTTCGGCACTATGCCCTAACAACAGTAATGGTGGGACATCGACAAATCAAGTGTTTAAACGTTCAACACCTGAAGACTTGTTACTAACCTTTTCTGCCTCCTGTGTTGTCTATAAAATTTCATGGTGTTAACATCTCTCGCAATGTTAGGTGCCTTCTAGATACGGGGAGTCGGAGAAGTTATCTGTCCACGAGAGTTGCTGAGAAGCTTAGGAGGCGTATGAGAATGCCTTCTGCACGCTATGATGTCACTACCTTTTTGGGTGCTACCGAGCGTCAGTTTGGTGAATGTCTAATGCATGTATCCATCCCTGGTGGGAAAAGGTTCCCTATTGCTATATTGGCCGATCCTGATTTTGACATTCTGTTGCATGTTTCTCAGCTAGATGTGGCTGTCGACATCATCTGATACGAAGGTTATTCTGTAGCTGAACCATTCCTGTTCACATACGGCAGTTGCATTCGCGCTGATGCTCAGTCAGTAGCAGAGCACAGGGGTGTACGCGCACAACCACGCGGATTTGTTAACCGCCGCGGCATCCACGCGGTCTGAGTTTCCCCTAGCAGCCGCGCAGTTTGAGATACACCTGTTTGCTAGTGTCTGTTCACATGGACAGCGCGGATTTGCCTGCGCCACACGTCAAAATGGAGACTAGCCACTTGGGCACCGACATTTTCTTTGATGAAGTTGAGAAACGTCCAAACATGTGGGCCATGAGAGCAGATGATTATGAAAAAATGGTAAAGAAAAAGTGTTGGGAGGGACTACTTGAAATTATCTGCAATTCTGATAAAAACTAAAAAAAAAAAAAAATCGTAGTTATCTACACTTTTTATTGATTTTTTAAGTTTATACTCTTTACATTATACTGCAAACTGATCTCTTGCAGAAGAAGCGACATGCTTCCTCTCGGTACATTTCCTTCAAACAGGTTTATCATTGGTGCTTGAAGTAGCACATCTTCGTACCACCTATAAGTATCTCGTGCTCTTACAAAAGTTATGCAAAATGCTACATGCTTGTATCATATCCTCAACAAAAACCATGCCAACATTGATAGGTGTGGAATATATACATATATATATATATATATATATATATATATATATATATATATATATATATATATATATATATATATATATATATATATATATATATATATATATATATATATATATATATATATATGATATATACACACACACACACACATATATATATATATATGTATATATATATATATATATATATATATATATATATATATATATATAAAATATATGTGTGTGTGTGCATCATCGGTGCTTCAACAAAAAAAGCCGGCTACCGCGTGTTGCAAGCTAGATTTACTTTTGAAGAACAATGAAATTCGTAAAAAACCTTCACACTTCAACAGAAAGTTACTTTATCCTGTAACCAGATACCAACTGGAAATCTTATCGGAATTCGAGACTACAAAATTTTCGGAACTTCGTACAAGAGCTAACTCCTGGAAGTTTCTAGAAAGGTTGGTGGGCCTTGTATTGCAGTTACACGTGGAAGAACCTCCTTAACCTTTCGCAAATTTTCCGATTAAAGCTCGAGTGCTTGTTCTGAGAATTCCAAATCCTTCTAATTGAACTTTTACTTTCTACCGTTGTAAAACAACCGTCTTTTAAAACAAATAGTCATCATAAATGCTAATGGTTTTGGGTACAGATATAGTATCTGCGGGACCAAGGAGTTCCGTAGGAAGGGTAGTGGATCCCTTCTTATGAGGAAATACACCCTATATATCAAATGAAGTGTTGATATTGTTGTCACCAAATGGCTGGGTATGGGACTTGCATTCCCATTCCCTATATTGATGTTTAAAAATAAAACAAAGAATATGACGAAGTTCTAGTGTGTGAATTTGATCAATTTTGTTTAATGAGAAACAGTTAGATGGTTAGGGAATTCCAGTTTAGACAAGTTATTTGTTACAAATATTGAAATGCAACATTGTTTGCATTGGGATATTAGGCTAATATACAATAAACATTGGCTAATAGTTACTGACTAAAAACGGCATATGGGTCTATCCTGCATTCTCTTCAATTTGGAATGAGGTTGCTAGCCCTATGGATTTTTGTAACCTGGCTGTAATCCACAATATTCGAATAAAATTTTCAGGTATATAAGTCACTGCTTAAGTCGACATGCACAATGAATATTTTGTGTAAAAGGACCAATAATGTATACACCTGCCACACGTGGGATTGAACTCAGGTCTTGGGCATTTAAAACACGCCATTTTGAAATAATTATGGTAGAGGGGTTGGAAATAATCAACTAAATTCAGTTCTACAAAAAAAAAAAATCATTCTTAAAATATGACTGCCTTTGAACACTGAAGGAAACTACACCCCAACACCCACTGGAGGTGACTGATCCATTTTTCTCTGTGTACATGTTTGTGTTTAAAGAAAAGTCTGAAATTAAATCTCTTATTCAACATTACCTCGAGGTAAAAGACCCCATTTTAAAAAATTATAATAAACTTAAATGACAGTGCTCAACTTCCTACCGTACATCAATTCTCAAATTTGTTTTCCCCTTAGGCGTATAAAAGGAATTTCTTTTCGTTACGGCTCACAGAGGAACCCGTGTTTTGGTTCAATAACCAGCCGAGGAATGGAACAGCATGAGCATGTTTATTAAGAATTGAATATGTCTGTTGACCAAAGCTTGGGTCAAGCATCCTGGCTGTCAGGAGAGAGAGAGAGAGAGAGAGAGAGAGAGAGAGAGTTCTTTATATATATATATATATATATATATATATATATATATATATATATATATATATATATATATATATATATATATATATATATATATATATGTAGAATCTACTGGTCACTTTTACCAGACACATATGTAATTCTAATAGCCACAATGCCCTCTTAACTTCTCGAATTCTTCGCGCTTTTTTGGATGTGCTTGTAACTACGAAGCCGTGCATCCAGACGCAAGAAATTGAAGACTGTGATTGCCGGTCGCCGGACACGAACCCGCGTCGCCTTAACCACAACGTGACCTCCTTGTGGTTAAGGTTCGTGTCCCGCGATCGGCAATCACAGTCTTCAATTTCTTGCGTCTGGATGTACGGCTTCGTAGTTACAAGCCCATCCAAAAAAAGCGCGAAGAATTCGGGAAGTTAAGAGGGCATTGTGGCTATTAGAATTACACACACACACACACACACACACACACACACACACACACACACACACATATATATATATATATATATATATATATATATATATATATATATATATATATATATATATATATATATATATATATATAATATATACTGTATATATACTGTATATATAAGCCATGAGTCAAGAAAGTTAAGGCCACAACTCACGCTAAATTCAGTCTAAACAAATGTTTAGAATTTACTTTCACTTTGTTTGGTTTTATGTACAGCCCTCCACAGGGATAATTCCCTCTCTGGCGGGCCCTTGTACGTTTTCAAAATAAGGTGCTTCTTATTTTATAATCGTCTTTCAGTGTTTTCTCGTCAGTATCGTAGCTCCCGCAGGATAGGAGAGTTTTTAGTTTTTTTTTTTTTAATTTGCTTTCTTCTTATTAAATTGCATAGAAGATTATTAGTCAAAGCCATGATCAGTATTATTTTTCACCTTTGACACATATTCCTTATATACTGTGCACTTATTGTCATCATATGTTTTATGTTTAGTATCACTATGACCTTTCTTTACACAATTTTTACACTTGAAGATGTTGCTAGCACATTCATTTGATTTGTGATTTTCACAAATCAAATGACTGGATGTAAGATTAAGGGAACATAGAAGGGCCTATGATCTTCATGCACAGGGGAGCGCTTTGGTAGCTCATAGTTTTAATTTAGACCACAAAATTAATTGGGGTGGTGCACGAACTATTTTTAAAAGTGACGATTCTCACGTGAGAAGATTAGTTGAAGGTGCTGCCATAAACATGGGAATATCGTTTGAAGATAAGTCATTTACTAATGAAGACCCTTTCATCAACTGGTTTATTGCCAAACACTACATTAAACATTTTAATTTCGAAACTGACGTTGACCGTGTGAACCCCGATGCTCTGCTTCCTCTTCCCCCCTCTCTCCAGATAGCCGACGTCCCTGTAGATGGTTCCGACTATGGCACCTATGCAGCGCAGGCAGATGCAACATCGCAAGTACGAAGATCAAGGAGATTGGCGCAACTGCCTGTTGAATTTGGTATTACATAACACCCGAACCAGCACTTCCGTGATGGGTTGTTATCTTCTCGCCCCGTCCCCAATTTTTAAAAACTATTTCATAAGAAAACTACCCTCACTTTGCATTTTAACGTTAACACTGATGAGGAACACCGTTCAGGTGTTCGAAAGTCTTTGGTTTTTTACATAGTAATATATTTACTATATAATTGTGGATTTTTATTACTCACTACTTGCATTGCCATGCAAGCATTCTAACCATGTACTCATAATGTTCCACCGAATCTTCTGTATCAAACTGTATGTATGTTTCTGTTTATGAAGACGCCAAACGTCTCGCCATTCCACATATATTATGCTACTGCATTGTATTCATTAATCTGCCTCGAATCTCATGCAATCGGCCATATGTGGAATTTCCTGGCCTTTCCATTGATATATGTCTTATCACTGTACGTTTATTATGTCTCTCACAATCACCATCTGTTTGTCTGCCAACAAACACAGATGTCCGAAACGTTACCTCTGTTTTGGCCTGTCTGTGTGCAGATGCTACTTTGCGGCTCGCACCAGCCAATAACAACTTCGAAGATTGTGTACATTCATTTTACGGGTTGCTCTAGGAGCAACAGTCCGTGTTGGCACAAGGCCAGCTAAATCTGAAACAACAACAACAGTACATTCATTTACGGGCTGCTCTAGGAGCAAGAGACCGTGCTGGCACAAAGCCAGCTAAATCTGAAACAACATGTAAGTTGTACATTCATTCTGTAAGGAACCACCAATAAACCCGTCAACACCCAGCCAGCATGTCACTCAATCCCGTCCTTACATTATATAGTGTACACAATTTGTCACCTCTATCATTGATAGCCTTTCGTATTTGTGGTATGCATTGGATGATACAGTGTTTATATTTGTCAACTTTGGCTATCATTTCCTTTACAACTTTAGATCATGTTCCTCTAAAGACCGGTCCATGTCGTAGCATAGGTTTGCCGGACCTCAAAACACGCCTTAAATTATAAAATAATGGTACACATTTTCTTGGGATAGGCTATTATCACTTCATTATATCTTCTCTCCACTTAAGCTGCAAACTCAGACAGTTGAATAACCACTACGTACCTTACCCGTTACCTGCTTTGGTAACGTGATCATAGCAGACAAACCGTAAGTGTAAAATGTAAGCAAGGGAAATGCGATTACAACAACAACAACCAAACACTTAGCCTCCCCGTCTCGGACTGTCGTTTGGCGGTCTTCGTGCAGAGAAAACGGCGTGATTTCGAATAATAGAAAACTGATTAGGCATAGCTCTAAGAAAGGTATTCCTAATTTATTTACATCCATATCAACATTGGACACTCAAGGCTTTCGGAAACCTGCCTCAAGGAAGAATATTTGATGACACATGCATAAGATAGCACAGTATTTAATAAGTGTTTCATAATGATCTGAACATTTGCTAAAACATTTATATAACGTGAGCTATGATCGATAAAGCTCTTAGAACAATGAACAGTCAAATATATTCTAAATCGTTCCATGTTTGTGTTACTGAAAGCATTGTTATCAGTTTCACGTAGGAACCATCTTAATCTTGGCAAAACACATGGCAACTTTAGTCAGTGAGATATCTTGACGATGGCCGAGTGTCCATGTGTTGTATGTCTGTACTAAGCTGAGCTTAGAGAAATATTTGCATCATTTATCTCAAAAAGTCATTAACCTCACAGAAGAGATAATGAATAATTATGTTTACGTAGCTTTGGGACATATTATGAGCACGGTCTCCATTGAAAACTTTAAATTTTCAACGTGAATAGTGACTGAATTTCATGCAAGAAAAATGGGCCAAACTAGGAGTAAAAACGATGTTTAAATTACATATTTTCAGTTTCTGCTATGTTGCAACCATTCACGGATGCAGTGACCTATTTATCTATAATGCAGCCCAAAAAGCAAAACCAAAGTTAACTTGGAAAGCTTAATTTTCAGTCACCTGAAGCTCATTTGATATTTTTACTTGAAATATTTACTCAGAAAACATTCCGAGTAAATCTACTGCGACCTAAATCTACTGCATACCTATAGCCTGTATTAGTAGTTCTTAAAAAAATTTATATTTTTCATCGGCAAATTATGCAGACGTTCAATAACGCTTATGAATAAAAGAAATGCAATTATGGTGTGCATTTCAAACGTTAAAATAACATTTGATTCCCGTCAATAGCTCAGAGAAATCCGAAAGATTTCTTACAGCTTATCTTGTCCAAGAGGAGTCTTGCAGACGTCACCTAGTGGGAAACAGAACTTCTGTTTTATAAAGACAGCCATTTTAGCTCTAAAATACACAGACCCACTCTTTTCTCTCTAAATGCATCAGGGTTGATCCTAGTGGCCTGCATGAATTAGAAAAATACAAAACTGAATGTATGTGCTTCTAATTCTTAGACATGTGTTGCTTAAAAACACACCCGCAATTCACGACGCTTAAATCTGTAACACGTTTAACTTTCAAGATATTGGCTATTTAGATTTATGGTTAATGCAAGTAAAGTAGATACTTGTTAAATAGTTTAGATTTGAATTAATTGTTCCCGAATGGAATTGATAATCTAAACTACTCTGAGACCTTATACGTATTACTTGATGATTAAGCCGAGTGTTCACAAAATTCTTGCACTTATCAAAAACATTTACTGAATTAACAGTTATGTAGCCCACAGGGAGTCAATTGTGCTCACCTCATTCTCTTTACTATACCCAAGTAACTGATTTCAGTTAAGTCTTAATTACAACATGACGCCGTTATTTCCATATCACTTCCCTAGAAGAGTAAAGTTTTCCTTTTACAAGTCCCCAACGATAGAGTCTGGACTATTGTGTCTTGAAACTTCAACCTGCAATAGATAAAATATTTTTCCGAAGAACTTTAGAGGAAATGGACAATAATCCTGGGAGATTTGATTTAGATACAGGAAAGCAATCACATCCGGTAAGTAAAGTTCATCATATAGAAATTTTGAAACATGTTATAACTGAAGATTACTCTCAGTCATGTTTGAGTCTAGTGGACCTATTTTATGGAGACTTCTGATCCTAAAACCCCATAAGAACCAAAATTAGATGTAATTTTCAAGTGAACTTCAATTAAAGGAATACACTAGAACTTCAAACTTACGAAACGTATACTGTTAGACAAATCGCCATTTTTTTCTATCGCGAACCACGGTCTAACTGACTGCGCATACTGCTTTTGTTACAATGACCTAATGTGACAAATCTGTGCGTTATACTCGAGTGCATCATAGATGCTTTAAAGGAACCTTTTAACTTGAAATTCTGATCATGATGCTTTACAAAAAGTTCACAGTAATACCTGGCTGCCTACTGAAATGAACCCAAGATAGTATGTTGCAGCTGGTAATGATGCAACACCTGTCATTTCAAACGTTCATTCAGGAATGGGAAGGATAATGATGATGAAATGTTTCATAGGCAAAGCGATCATGATATGGATGTAGAAATAATGGATTCTAAGTTGAGTGAAGCTTCAGTTATAATTCCACTCATGCAGTTTAGAATTAGCAGATATATTTCAAGATTCACTGGATGATCTCACTGTTGATTATAGTAATACAAAGAGACAAGCAGGACATGTTGTCTTCTATTTTGGATGAAGAGTCAGTAAATTAGTTCCATAGTAACAGGCGGGGGCAAGGAAAAGAGAGGGACCCAATCACAACGGAAGCAAAAATTATTCGTCTTTAAAGATTCGAGGAAAACCGGGGTAGGGATTAGAATCCGAACCTCAGCAATATTTAAACAAAAAATAAATTATTTGAGTTGAAGGTTAGTCATCAGTTCTCTTGCTTTTGATATAAGGTTTTCATTCCATTGTTAATAATACATGCTGAAAAATGAACAGAAATGATCCTATCTTATTTTAAATTCACAAGGAACATGAAATAGATTTTGTGGTGTTATGACTATCAAACAAAGTTCTAATATTGTTCAGTAGTTTTATTATGGTCAATTGATTGTTTATATCAAACTATTCTTAACAGATACATTTATCAGTTACAGCTTATGCAATACAAACTTAAAACCCCACTTTATTTCTTACATTACGAAATACAGTAGAACATTTCTGTACATCTTATCGCTATATGACAAGTGGTCCATTTCACTGCGAAATTGAAGTTTAGTAAAGCAAAACGTCTCCAATTTACGCTTCGAGGACTTCTTAAATATCATTCAGTGTAATTATATTATGAATGATTTTGAGCAACAATTTCCCCAACCAGAGAGAAAGCAGCCATAGCCAAGCCGAGAATGAGGAGCAAGAAAGGTCCTTGCAAGTGAGTGATGGTGAGAGATCGTATAATCTGCTCTTCGTCGTCAGTAGGCAACTTCTCCTCTGCTGCCTGTTGCACCTGGAGCTGCTTCTGCCTCCTTTGACTCTCAAGCCTGGCTTCGTTTAGTGTGTCAACTCCCCATTTTTCATACAGTCCTCCCTGTGGGAAAACAGGTGATTCACAGTCATTTTACTCAATTGTTCACTCAGTGAGTTCTGGGTTACACCTCGTCTAACCAACCTTTTTTGTCAATTGTCTTTCTCTCCTCCCAATACTTCCAGTTTATACGTACTTCCCTTCAAACCACCCTCTTTCATTCTTTACATGCAAACAAACCATTTATAAACATTCAGATCCATTTTGTCTCCTATGCTAACTTTTCACCCTCCCGCTGTATTTCTGAAACTTCCAACCCTCCTAACTCACTATATGCTGCATCGACAATTCATCTTAAAAGGCTCTATCTTTGGTTACATAAAATAGAAAAGAGGTCAACATGTCCTTCACATATAAGTTTTGCAGAATCCTTTTCATCTGTTTCTTATTACATACCCTCGCCCCATAACACGACCCACAATCCCGTAGCAAGGTCTACAGTACCGTGGTTTTTCTCTTTTAAAGTTGAGGCGTCTCATGGACAGGAGTCATGCCTATTTGAGAGCTGGGGTATTTTCTCTCATTAAAGTCTTCATTACATTAGCATTCTTCTATAACATGGAACAATAATTTGCAATGTAATTTCTACTGTCCTGAGAGATCACTCTTCACTAGTTCGTAAGAATATTTTTCACTCACACACACCCACGCATGTTTTAGATATGCAATCTTTTTACCTCAAGAACAGCCATCATGAGCCTGTCTAACTGGGGTCTGAACGGAGCGTCATAGGGGATGGGCCAGGCAGCGAGCCCAGGCAGCACGTTCTCCCTTCCAACGTACAACTTCGTGCTTCCGTCTGCTCTGGTGAAGTACTGGGCAATATTTTGTTCGATGTATCGCTTCCCATCCATGTAGGCTTCACTGTGAAGAAGGGAATTTAATTAAAAATTATTTGCTGTCAATGACTCGTGAAACTAATAAATATTTTCTATGCCAAATAATTCACAATTTGTTTGGTGAAATTGAAATAGACTTACAGACAATTCAAGAAAAGGGAATAGCGAAATAAAATCACATATTCGTTCTTGCAAGGGCAAATCAAGATCATGGACCACTGCAGCATAAGCAAATCCAGCCGATCACCTGGCAGAGATCAAAAAGCGACATCTATGCGGAGATTGTCACAACCCAGCAAATGGCAATTATAGGCATTATCATGGTGAAGTCAGAAACATCTCATGCCTGTGGTTTTTATATAGAATTTGACAAGTATCCTTATTTTTAACAGATGTCTTTGGCTTTACTAGATGAAATGGAAAATTAGACTCCCAAATAACTTACTTTTTGTCGGCGGCTCTTTGGAGTCCTTCCATGACTGTAGGCCCAACATCCATTAATCGAGCAAGAGTCTGGAATTCCACAGAATCCGACTGCTGAAAAAATGCTCGGAATTCTGCTCCATATGGGGGAGAGATTACGCTGAAAGAAAATTGGATATAGTATCCAAAAATATATAAATGGATATAAAAAGACAGCATATAAAGAACTGATTTTTCTGTAACGGTAACGTGTGTAACATTGGCTAATGATTTATAAAGTATTTTTTTCGTCTTTTAGTACAGCTAGAAAAATATAAATTTATTACAAGGTGCAGATTAAGGCATTAGTGCCAAAGACGTTGGCTAAAACAAACAGACGCTGTCTCTTCATTATTCGACAATCACTTTCCCGTCGAGGTATGAATTGAATAGGATAAGAATATAAGATTTAGGCCAAAGGGCAAGCGCTGGGACTTATGATGTCATTCAGGGGTGAAAGGAAAATTGAAAGTAAAGGAGATTTGAGGGGAGTAACAGGATGGAAAACCTCGCAGTTGCACTACGAAACAATTGTTAGGAGAGGGTGGAAAGTAAGATGGAAGAACGAGAATATGAACGGAGGTACAGAAAAAGGAATAAAAGGGGTTGCAGCTATAGGGGCCGAAGGGATGCTGCAAAGAACCTTAAGTAATGCCTACGGGGGTCGTGGTATGGCTCTTGGTTATTTCAAGTAGTATGAAAGTACAAGATGGCTCTTGGTTACTTTAAGCATGGTGGCAAATAAGAGGAACAATTATCAACAAAACTAACCAATGAAGACACTCAGCAGAAAAGTCTGATCGTGATAATATCATAATGGTATGATTATTGCCTTCGTTACTTAACATAATCAAGGTACTTTAGCATGCTCTCATAGATAACCTGTCCTCCGCAAAAATAAACAAACCTGTCCACAGTTTTGATTAGGTCCTCTATGGTTTCAGCCCTAGGTGGGTACTTGGGCAAGGTTAGAGACGCAGTGAGGTTTCCCCTGTAGACCGTCCCGATGATGAATGCGAAGACGAGCCAAGTAGTCATCAGGACGCGTACAGAAGCGGTCATGGGCAACCATTTGGAGAGAGGCTGGGACAAAAGGGTGCCTACTATCACCTCTGCCACGAAGCCAGTCCTGATCCTCTTGGCTTGATAAAGCGAATGGCTGATACGGTTTAACTGGAAAGGAAAGATGAAAATGCTTCACCTCCTCCTTTCTACTGGTTCAGGATACATTGTATTTATTTAGTTTAAAAGTAGCTACTAATTATCCAGCTTAAAAATAATAACTAGTTAATGAAATACGAAAACTTGAGATACTAGTGATCTCTGCTCTCAAGTATGCAAATAGATTTCGACTTGATAATAGAACCAGTTTATGAATACTGACACGGAACTTTCTATACATTTCCATCAAAATGACCTGCAAAATGAATTTGTCTCTACAACTTTCCAGTTCAGTGATTGATCTTTGTTTCGTTGTCATTATCATTGGAATGAATGAAATTATTGGCATGAAGCGTAATTGTAATGTGGTATACAGCGTGGTAAAATAAAGGTTATTAAGAATGCGAGACACGATCATTTTTTATATCTGAATTAAAGAGCTGTTTTCCACGATCTTACCGCAAACAACAAAACTGGTACAATGAGCAACACAACCACAATGGCCAGCCAGACAGCATCTGCCAGCGGGTAATAAAGTGCTTCCCATTTGGGGCTTAGCTGGGGCTTGGAGGCGCAGAAGGCCATGGAAGCGAATTCATATGTGTAGGAGTAATCGTAGCGGTCCATGCGTTGGGGGAACACGAAATGGAACACGGTGGCCATGAAGGAGGCTCTCTCAGTGACTCTCTGGGCAACCTGAGGAGGGAAAATAGAAATGGGAAATTTTTAGATAATTTGCCCTCTTAATTTCTTATCAAAAATAGAATTTGTTTACGTAATGAGTCTAAATAATTTTGATTGATATATTTCTTAGCGAGAAGAGTCACGTTGAAATGTCTATCATCTTTCTCCTCTAGGTCTACTCTTTTTAACCTTTTCTTACTTACTAATAAGAAGAAATATTTCCTTTCCAGGCTTGCATAGAGCACCTCGTAAACTACTTGCTTCCTAGTCGAAAAGTCCCCAGTTTATTTTTCTTCCAAGTGATGAAATAACTTCCCATATACTGAAATTACTTACTTAGTTTACCTCTCACTAACAGGATGAAAGTGATCATAATTATAATAAGAGCTGACGTGGCAATCAACTTGCAAAAATGTTGTGGGTGTTATATTTGTATGATGTGACTAATAATATACTGAAATATGTGATTAAAATGGAATAAATGTTCCTTCAAGAATTTGGTGAATCAGGCACCTGACTGAATATGCGAGCGCAGTCATGTGTTCTTACCTCATCCCAGTTTTTAGTCGGAATGTTGTAAACCTTGAAGTTGAGGGCTCCCGCTATGGCTTTGAGAAGCATGGCGTCAGTCCCTTTGTAAGTCTCAGTAACTGTTCCGTCTGGGTTGTCAGTCTTTATGGTAGTCCAATAAGGGGCGTAGGTCAAGGCCGTGATGTTTACGGTTGCTCCGTGGAAGCTGGAATTTGTTTCATTATCAGTGTTTTCGAGGGATTCAGCAGATGATGACGGTACAGCGTTTCAGAATTACTGTGTAATTTGGCACCGCTGTTACATGTTCCTCATTCAAAATGGCAGTTATAATATGGTCTTACTATTATGAGATTCTTGTATATTTAAAAGTACCTTGCATCTGTCTATCTATACCTTATATATATATATATATATATATATATATATATATATATATATATATATATATATATATATATATATATATATATATATATATATATATATTTACGCTTACGAAGATAGGCAAACTGTTTCATAAGCAGAAATAATGGTGACGACGGCAATGTTCATTTTTATCATAAGCATATTTGATCCCATATAAAAGCCATTCATTACTATTATCATATCCAGGACCCACTTATAAGTGGGTTCTGATCATATCATTAGTATTAATATGATTTTAATATGATTGGTGTTAACAAATGGTGCCAGTACTATGTTGAAAGTTATTGCTTTCTTTTGTATTATTATTATTATTCAGATCTTCATTGAATTCGTAAGAGTTGTGCCCCTCGTCCCCTGCGTATTCGAACTAAATCATTAAATGCACTAACCGATTTTCAAAATCACACGTTCACGACATTAATTACTCGTGTCAAATATTGACGAAATGTTTTGAAAAAAGTCGATCTTTAGTGATTCTCGTCTCGAATACATCGTTACCATGGCAACTCATTCCCCAGATATTGTTGACACACTCTTCAGCTATTAAATGAGACTTATTTTAGCTTTTTATATCTAATAGTTTTAAAGCAGGAGCCGTTTTTACGGACGCATACTAAGATAACTTTTTTCTTTATAGCAGATTTTGCCTTCCCTTCAGCGGTTAGGAGCAGAATTTTCAGTTAGTTACATGCGTTTTCGTAACCCAAGTCAATATCTGAGCAACAGTCCCGTAACAAAAATCATCATAAACTGCAGGCAGTAGGTATTGCCGCTTCATGGCTATGAGATACCTTGTGTATTCCTTTGAATGTTTGGGGTACTGAGATAAAATGGAGCAAACAAACTGGAAAATAATAAAATGTAAAAGATATCATTTAAAATAGCAAAGAAACTCACAGTTCATGATTTTTCGATGGAAACGAAAGTTCTAAAAAATTTACGAAACTTGACAGCCAAAAACTTCAAAATTGTATTTGCCTAGGGTGAAATATAACTATTTTTTTTTTTTTAACATTTAACATATACAACAGCTTAGAGTAGGCTTACTTGGAGTACTTTTCTGGAAACAAATGAATGTGCCCAAATGGAGTAAATCCTCTCTTGTTTGTCCACGAAGCAATTCGAACGACAACTGCTCCGGAACTGCTGTAGGGCAGGTAGTTGTAGATGTTCCACCTGCTAACAGTTTTTATTTCAGCAAAAGGTTATGGCAGGTTTGCTGAAGCGTTTGACTAAATATATATAACAGATTCTTTATGGTTGGTCTGAATTTTATCAGGGATTATTTTGGACTGTTAAGAGATCCTTTCGTATGATGTTTGGTTGTAGGTATCAAAAAGAACAGGTGCCATGATTACGAACCACAAATTAAGGTGGAATGAAGTCTGAGAAGAATGTAGATCGCAGTATGTTAAGGAATGAAATTGTAAATGAAAAATCGAAATGGATTTTGATAAGGGACCTTAACGATGGTAAAATCAATGGATGCAGCTTTATATAGAGTAGATATCAATTAGAATATTAAGGCTATTAGAATGGAAGTAAAATCATGAACAATGTTCATGCTCTATAAAGTAATTGTTAATAAAGGTAAGGAAACGTTTGCCACAGGGTTTTACCCAGGGCATCAAGTGTAAGACAAAATGTATCGGGAGGTGGGGTAGGGGGAGGGGTGAAAGCCCTGGGGGAGAGGAGGAGGTGGAAGTTGAGTTAAGAGTATGAAGAATGACCATAGTTCATAAGATGGGAAAAGGCACGTCCTTGGTGAAAGAAAAAAGTTAAGTATACCTCAGTTTAACCAGACCACTGAGCTGATTAACAGCTCCCCTAGGGCTGGCCCGAAGGATTAGATTTATTTTTTGTGGCTAAGAACCAACTGGTTACCTAGCAATGGGACCTACAGCTTATTGTGGAATCCGAACCACATTATGACGAGAAATGAATTTCTATCACCAAAAATAAATTCCTCTAATTCTTCATTGGCCGGTTGGAGAGTCGAACGCTGGGCCAAGATGAAATGAATAGGTATTATTATTATTATTATTATTATTATTATTATTATTATTATTATTATTATTACTTGACCTTATGTCACGAAGAGTCATCTCAGCGTTGAGGACTATTGCGTTCATCATGGAAAAAGTCCAGTGCTCCTTCAGGAGAGACTGAAGGGATGACAGAGGGAGACCTGTTACCAAGAGAAGCCTCGAAGACCACACCAGCAGTCGCCCTTGGAGCGAATGGTCCGCGAAAGCCTTGATGAATTTTGGGTCTTCACTCACAACCACAACCATGATGTTCCATGACAGTTGGCGGAACTGGGGACAAAGAGCAGTTTTAGGACACTTTCATTATACATACACACCTCTGTATATGTATAATATATTTATATATATACTGTACACACACACATATATATATATATATATATATATATATATATATATATATATATATATATATATATATATATATATATATATGAGAGCATGTCACATACATACGCGTGACATTTTTATACTGACAATTATCAGTCACAAATATCATTTAATATTAAATTCACTATACCTTGGGAATATCATAAACACAAGGTGAATTATAATTGAAAAGTGCATCTAGCCCGGGCAAGATTCGAGCCAAGGCCTTTGGGACAGATACAGTGAAAACTGAGTACAGATATACAGTAATTACGATAGGAAAGTTGCAGACTCCATGGAAAATTAAAAGTGTAACTTTCAAGATTATAATCACTTTTCTGGCGTGGCGAATTAATCCAGAGAAGTCGTCCTGTGTAGAATTGCCCTGACTTGAGACCCTAAACACTCCGTATCCCCAGGACAATTCTTGACGAAGCAATTTCTGTGGAAATTCACATTGCAAGATCATTAATAAAAGGGAGCATTTTTGGCAATTATCTACAAGATTGTTGTTATATTGTCCAGTAATGAATTTTAAGACTTTTATGAAGACATTGATTGTCACCGATTATCATTTGAATCTCAGTAAATGTGCTTTGGCAACTGTTTTAAAATGGTCGACTTGTATAAGTCTCACTATGTAGGGATTGTATTTTTTAGTTTTCTGTAAGAGAAAACTATTGTGTTGGCTTTGTCTGTCCGCCCGCACTTTTTCTGTCCGCTCTCAGATCTTGAAAACTACTGAGGCTAGAGGGCAGCAAATTGGTATGTCGATCATTCACACTGCAAACAACAAATATGCTAAATTGCAACCCTCTAGCCTCAGTAATTTTTATTTTATTTAAGGTTAAAGTTAGCGATAATCGTGCCTCTGGCACCGCAACAACACAGGCCACCACGGCCAGCTGAGAGTTTCATGGGCCACGGCTCATACAGCATTATACCGAGACCACCGAAAGATGGATCTATTTTCGGTGGCCTTGATTATACGCTGTACAGGAAACCCGATTGCGCCGAAGAAACTAACGACACATTTTTTATTTGGTTTATTAAGATATCATTGCGTTTTATCATAACTTGACAGGAATTATTCAGCAGAAGCTAAAATATGATCTCAATATGCAATCAAAGAACGCTCAAGCTCAGCAAGCAGTCCTCTGAACAAAATTAGACCTAACTGGATATGTCTGTCCATGCCTGATATTTTCCTGAACTTCTTCATGAAGTTACAGCCACACTTCGGTAACTAGGAATACCCACAAGTTGCTATGACAAAACGGAATATGACTAAAAGGCAAACTACAACGAAGGGACCTCTCACCTGCATAACAGCGAGAGACTCTGCTTCCTTCTCTTGGACTATAAACAGAAGAGCGTTGGAAAGTCTCGGGGACGTTGTCATTACGGCTTGGATGACTGCAGCGCCATCTTTGAGCAGAGTCTCTGCGGTCTCTTGGAAAACACCAGAATTTTGAAATGTGTTTAACAAATTCATCTCCATTACATGGTTTATGAGACAGTTCGTTATAACAATTTTTGATTACATGTCACTGGTTCTACGAAAATTCGTGGTTAGGGAAAAGTTTCCATACACTGCATGTTTGATATAGCTGTATCTGTTATCAAATGTCAAGAACAATGATTTTAAATAAAAAATAGTGCCTTTTAGTTTTGGAATTCTGACTTCGTATGTAAGTATTAGTACTCGATTACAAGCAAATGAAAACTGCTGTGTTGGATAACGGAGACTGTAAAAGTCATATTTGTCAATATTAATGGAAGAGTACACAGTTAAATATTAAGCAAAGCAATATTTTTTTATTTACAAAATGATTGTTTTAGAAATTCAAACTAACTCTAGGTTACCTGATGACATTACAGCATTTCATTTCCAAAACTTATAACAACTTGTCATCGGGAACAGTCAACTCTGAATTTAAATGCATGGGTACATGAAATCTTTTATCCTGATTAAAATGCTCTCGGTACAGGCTTACTGTTGGTGTGACGGCTGAAGGTTTTGCCCGCGTCGCTGAAGACATAATTCAGGCTGAAAACCACAATCAGGAAGGCCCTCAGAGTCATATGGGGATTTAACAACTGCAGCCTGCGACGATATAAAAGATATAAAGGAAATATTATCAGTGTCTTCCTCTTCTTTTGGAACTTTAATAAATGGGAAAAGACTTGCATTTAAGTAGGCTATAATTTCATTATTAGTACGGTGAGGCGCTTAGCAGAGAGAGAGAGAGTATAGGATATTGTAGCTCGTAGGAAAATGCAGCCCTAGAAATCCGGTAATAAAGCTTCGTGATCCATACAATTTTATCCTGTACAGTTTGTAACACTCCTTGTGATTATAGGAATTATTTTTTAAACTTCTTTTAGACATTTCTTCTCCTGACAATTCTTTTAATCATTTACTTATTATTTGCCGGTGTTGAATCCTTTACACTTACCAATACCCTTTGTTGATGTAGTAAGCAACCAATCCGGACAGCATTTCTGCATAATACTTTATACAGTGTTGAAATGACAAGAGTCATTTATTCATATCTGGTAATAATTATTACTATAAAATAAATGCTTCCCTTGATTTATTATAAGTGTAAATGATCATTTTTTCATGGTAAAATGTTTGTTTTAAATAAAATGGTAAAAACAGGAGCAGTAAATGACAAGCACAGTAAAATCTTCGTTTATTTTTCTAATAATACAATTATTACACACTGATACTTTTGCAAACTGTGTCACAGGAAAATGATGTTATATATGACAATGGTGACATTTTAACAATAAAAGGTAAAGGAGATAGAAAAGCTAATTACTCTATGAACAGGAAGTAAAATCACTACATGAAATACTCACTATACTAATCGTTTCTATTTTTGATGAATAAGACATTGGGGAATGAGAATCATCACTAATAACGATTGGACTTGTCTTAGTTGTTATGATATAAAGGGTTTTTATCTCACTAAGCGGTATTAATTGGAGATACTGTTTGATAAATTATGACCATTTTTAACATTTATTTGTTTAGTTAATAATTAGTTTTGTCTTTTGTACAGTATCGGCTAGAAAATTTTTTAAAACGTAAGATAAAACGTCGTATGAGATAAGAGTTTCATTAAATTAAAAGAATTTTAGTGTATTTCGATGAATAGAGTAAATCTCATACAAAATTAATGTCAGTTAAGACGACATCTGATTATATTTAAACTACAAACATACTTGCCTATCATAAGCTTGTTTTTATGTTTGTGTTGGGTAAGAATGACTATTTTTTGTTAAGAAAAAATAAACACAAACGTACATGCACCAAGCTATCCATTTCTGTCAATGATTCTCCCAAGTCGATAGGGAATAGATTCAATTAACTTTTTGCAAAAATGGTTCACTCCGCTTAACGAGCGCCATGCGTTTCGTACTATTTCGAATTCATTTCCCTTTTCAGCGGACGAATTGACATGAATCTGTTGATTTAAGTACGGCCATAAGTCTGTCATTGGGTGAATATCACTTCCCAAGTTAGGCCACTGGATTACCCTGATCTGTGGATAACGACTGAGCCAGTCTAGTACTTCCCAATCTTTGTATAGTTGGCTATTGTTGTGAACTAATATTGCAGGATTCGCCGGTGTAAATCCATGTTGGTTCACAAATGGAAGTAAATTTGTTCTCAGAAGAGAAATAAATGTTTTCTGAGTTAATACTGACCCAATTTGTTGCAATTCCCCAGTCCCGTATGCCCACATCCATCCCCATAACGCTAAATCGAAATCTTTTTCGACCTGTGAGGTTACCACATGGCTGCATCGACTGGGATGATTATTAAAGAGGCAACTACCTTTTCCAGATCTTTTAAAGTACATTTCTGCACTGAATATCACTCTTTCCCAGAACTCAGGTCCTAGACTAATGTGGTAAATGGCAAAGATCAGTCTCTCCAATCTAAATGCGCGGGAAAGATGCTCTCTAGGGTAGGTCTGAATTTTCAAAAATGAACCTGATTGTCCAGAGTATACTAGGGCCTCACGGCTCCTGTCAGCAAAAGGAGGGACAACAAAGCTACTTCTAGTCCCATTTGTTTGAGCAGGCTTTTTGTTATTCATTGTAACTGACGTTTTAGGATTTTTCCGGGGTCTGCCTGATCTGGGTTTGGTGAGAACGCTGCCCTCCGTTTGCCACCGATGGATCCATCTGTAAACAGTCGAGACACTCGTCCCACTCTCCCGCGCGATCTCTTTGGCGGACATCCCGCTTCCCCATTGCTGTATGAGGCGAGTTCGAGCTTCAAGCATAAGGAGTTTGTATGTACGACGTTCTTCCATGATGTTCGATTCCTGAATGGAGTGAAAGGGATTTTGTAGATTTTTATGGGTTCTTCTCAGACAACATTAGAGTTAAATGAACTTGTATTACTCCTAGCCTTTTTTATGGATATTGTTGATATACTGTGCATTTTATTTCCTCCAAAGAAGAATTATTGAAACAATTTTATATAGACCATCAGTAAAGATTTGAACTTAGTATCGAATAAACCCTCAACGAAAATAAAATCTGAGCTTTTCCAGTTATCTGATTTTTTTTTTTTGTGGGGGGCCGGGGTTCAGAAATTGGCCCTGCACTAGGATCTTAATGCGAGAGATATGTTCGAAAGCGGGATCGTATTGAGCAACTCATTATAACCGATGACCCCCTTTAAAATTTTTTATTCAATAATATGTAGTTACCATATTTTCATCAACCAAAGACAGTACAAAAGGAATCTGTATTCACTATGACGGGTCCCAAACCTATCTACAAATTTTTATTTATTCCTTCCAAATCTGTTAGACATTTTTCCTCTGACGGGTCACAAGTTTATCTGAAAACACGATTTTTTTGCTATTCATTTCTGCTTCCAAATCTGTTAGGCCTTTTTGCTCTGACGGGTCCAAAGTCTATCTGCAGGGACGACTTGTCGCTGTTAATTTGCTGTATACACACGTTTCCACTGAACATTGGAACAGTGTTGGGTGACTGACTGCTTGTCCTTAACATTCTGGGACATTTTTCTGACTGACCGGGACGCCCAGGACAAGGTCTTACAAACCAGGACGTATGGTAACCCTAATCATATGCAATGTCCTAGTACAAAAATAGCACTACACTGTAATAAATTTGCTACTTGCATTAAAAAGATATTATTATGACTGTTTTTGATAAACAAGTTAAATTATGGACTGTTTTGGCCTGATGATCAGGTGCTGCGTCGTGTAACGGCGTTGAAGTTGAAAAAGGCTAAAACATACCCTCGCTCAAGAACGATCTCGCGAACCCCAGAAAAAAGCCTGGCGACCCCTCTGGTGGTCGCGACCCCCAGGTTGAAAACCTCTGACTTAATACCCAACTCTGCCATTTTCTCTTTAAAATATTCACTAACAAAGTTTGTAACACAGTTCGACTGAACCACCTTAGGCGTCCCAAACCTAGTAAAAAAATTGATTAACACCTCAACTATTTTTACGCTTTTAATGGAACGTAGGGGAATGGCTCTGGATAACGTGACATTTTATCCATTATAGTGAAAATATACTCATTCCCACTATGAGTCCTGGGCAATGGCCCGGCAACGTCAGTTATGACTTCTTTAAAAGGTTCAGAAACCAGAGGGATTGGACATGAAGGAACAGATACCACAACTATTGACAAACTTCACGTCGGATTTCAATTTGGGCCAATAATAATCCTTGAGAAATTTCCCCGCTGTCTTGTGAATTCCAAAATGATCCGCCAAACCATTATCATGTGCCAACGATATCAAGCCAGTCCTGTAAATACAAGGGACCATTATTTGTTTTATAATTTCATGTACGCTGTTACCAGCCTCTCTAGGCCTACTCAACCTATAAAGAATGTTATTCATTATCCTAAACTTTGGGGCTGTCAAATCACCCATCTCGACTGATTCAATAGGAAGGTCCCAGGATTCTTGTTCTGAGCTTTAATTAGCTCTTCCTTTGTCCAATCTGGAATGTCCTTTACAATGTCGATATCTCCTACAACTAAGTTACTACTACGTTCTAAGCTACTCAAAACTACATCCGTTGTTGACTCTGCAGCGTCAACAACTCTAGCCCTAGAACGAGTAACCACTTCTACTTCGGGATTTATTATTATTGGACAAGTCTGGTTCTTATAGGCCACATCATTTCCTAACACTATGTCTACTTCCTTAACAGGAAATTTTTCCACTATGGCTAATTTTAACATTCCTGAAAAAGGACATTTCAAATGAAAATTGCCAGGGGGGTATGACTCCACCGAATCAGGAAATCCAGACAACAAGACAAATTCTTCACAGCTCAGGACAAAATCTGATGGCAAGGCCTTTCTCAAAATCAACAATTGTGCCGCACCCGTGTCATACAAAACATGTACGCATTTATTTGCGGACGAGACACGACCTTGAGACAAAAACTTCTCAAAACAACCGGATAGTCATTGGTCATTTGTCCTGCTCGTGCTGGGCTCTTTCTCCTTCTTTCCTACACCCATTACTGGCCTACTATTTGCCTGTTGCGCTCTCTTAAAAGCGAAACAACTACTCTTCACATGCCCCTTCTTGTTACAATAGAAGCATGTCATACTCTTCAACTTTTCAGGATCACAACTATTATAACCTCTGTTACCCCTGTCAGGAGAAAAGCGATTATTATTATTAGGATTATCATGCATCCTGGGTTGGTTCTTATTTATGTAGTTAGGTCTGCTAAAAAGCTTATTATTATAATTACTACCCCGGCCCGTTCTAACCCAACCAGGCTTTACATTTGTCATCACTTCTCCTAATTCATTTTTATGTGACAAATAATGCTCGTCACTATCAATGGCAACCTCCTGTAAAGTATCAATTTTTAATTCTTCCAAATGTACCTTCAGTTTATCGGGCACACACCTGTTAAATTCCTCTACAAGTACTAGCTCCTTCAACCTTTCAAAGTCGTCGACTTCCTTCGACTTGAACCAATCCTCAGCATATTGCTTCTTACCCCTAGCAAATTCTACGAACGTCTGCTCTCTACATTTTCGCAAGTTCCTAAACCGCTGTCTACAAGCCTCGGGTATAAGCTCATAACCTTCAAAATAATGGCTTTCACGTTTTCATAGTCGGATGATAGCGGATGATAGACTCTCATCCAATGTAACAAACTCTCTGAGCCCTACCTATCAGTTTACTCTGAATAAGGGTGGTCCAGTATTCCCTGGGCCACTGTAACTTAGCGACAATTCTTTCAAAAGAAACAAAAATTTCCGCCACATTACATTCTTGAAAGTTTGGCACGAACTTGAGAGCCTGAGCCAAATTGATAGCAGGTGTTACCAACCAATTTGGGGAAGAGGGATGGGAAGAAGGATCCGTTACCCACATTTCTCTCTCAGACTGCCTCTCTCTTTCTCTTTCCTCTGCCCTAAACTTTTCCATATTGAATTCTAGGGTTTTTAGTTCTATTTGCTTATTCAAAAGCTCCACCACTTTGACTGTTTTCACTTCGTCCCCTGCCTTCACTGTATTAACATATTCGTACACCTGCAATAACAATAGGCCCTTCCTTACCAATACATCGAATTCTATTTTGAAATATTGAGCCACCTGTTCCAACTCATGCCTATCTAACTCTGCGAGCCTTGCTTGCCACCCCTCTCCACTGACAAGCTCTAACACATTAACCGTTGACATTTTGATCACACGCCAACACAATACCACCAATTACCAAAAATACTTAATCACGAGGAGGTGTAAAAATGTTGCCAAAAACAAGACCCCCAGCATTAATTTTCCACACTACTGAACAAAAACAGCCACGAAATGTCCTGTCACAGTCGCCAGTCTGTGATGGCTGGTTTTGCCACCACTTAATGCTCAATCTCAAAAGGTGTTAATAGTGTTCAAATCACAGGTACTAAGTCCATGATAGGTGGAATAGTATACTAAAATAAAAAGATATGCAAAAATCAATTCAAGCGGGTAAACAAAACACCAAGGAAAAAACTTAATTCAATACATAAATAACCAGATAGAAGTTACACCTGAACCTCACAAATACACCAAATAAATGAATAACTAACACCCTTAATTAATTAATGATAATAATCAACGCACTCATACTACTAAAGATAGCCCGCAACACTATTGTCCACAAAAGAAGGGGGTTCAGACAGGAGGAGGCAATTAAAAAGGAGTAACCTGACCAATACACGCTAATAAGTCTAAGGTGGTTTCTGCCCTTCTCAATAACTGGCCATGATCTCTTCAAAAATGAAATCGTCCGGAGATTAACACAAGGCAATGTCAAATCACTGGCCCCAGCAATGGGGGATGAATATGGCGTGCTCAGCCAATCAGCACAGGTGACCTCTGTAAGGCAGGGTCCCTAAGCCATAATCAAAAATATAATTTCAATATCACCATACCGTGGCTCAGAGAGGGCCCCCTGGCCTTTATAACTAAGCAGGAAGGTGCTGGAAATAGGTGGCAGAAGGATCCTGGTGCTTCGAGTAAATCCAAATTTACAGGATGATTCAAGCAGTTGGCCAATATCATACCCCTCTGTAAGTTTGCTCAGAAACGACTCTCGATTTCGGCCTAAAGTGCCTCCAGGAAAAACACAGCGCCACCTCTGCTCACACACCAAAAATGAAAAAAACAAAATAGCCATTTGCAAAACGTTTCAAACACACAACCCACCGGAGACGAGGAGAAGGAGCTAACAGACTAATACAATATTTAACACTTAGGTTTAATCCATAATAATTTAAAATCAAACAATTAAATGACAACAAGGTGACATCGACTATTTGTCCACTTTGATGGAGATCTAGTAGAAGAGTCTTCATCAAGGGACATAGCATACTTGAAAGAACTGAGTTACTTCTGTCTGCAGAGCTGGTGCTCTAGATTATTCCAGCAGAACTACCAGAAGGAAGACATCTGCAAGAATAGCTCTAGATATCTGACTATTAGCCTGCTTTGACAGAAATCATCTATTAGAAGAGTCTTCATCAAGGGACATAGCATACTTGAAGGAACTAGGTTCCTTTTTTCTGCATGGCCGGTGTTCTAGATTACTCCAACAGAATTACCAGAAGGAAGACATCTGCAAGAATAGATCTAGATATCCAACTATCTGCCCACTTTGACAGAGATCTTTTATTAGAAGAGTCTTCATCAAGGGACATAGCATACTTGAAGGAACTGAATTCCTTCTTTCAGCAGAGCTGGTGTTCTAGAGTAATCCAACAGAACTGCCAGAAGGAAGACATCTGCAAGAATAGCTCTAGATATCCGACCATTTGCCCGCTTTCACAGAGATATATTAGAAGAGTCTTCATCAAGGGACATAGCATACTTGAAGGAACTGAGTTCCTTCCTTCTGCACGGCCAGTGTTCTAGATTATTCCAACAGAACTACCAGAAGGAAGACATCTGCAAGAATAGATCTAGATATCCGACTATTTGCCTGCGTTGACAGGGATCATCTATTAGAAGTCTTCATCAAGGGACATAGCATACTTAAAGGAACTAAATTTCTTCTTTCTGCAATGCCGGTGTTCTAGATTATTCCAACAGAATTACCAGAAGGAAAACATCTGCAAGAATAGATCTAGATATCTAACTATTTGCCCACTTTGACACAGATCTATTAGAAGAGTCTTCGTCAAGGGACATAGCATACTTGAAGGAACTCAGTTCCTTCTTTCTGCAGGGCAGTGTTCTAGATTATTCCAGCAGAATTACCAGAAGGAAGACAGCTGCAAGAATAGATCTAGATATCCGACTATTTGCCCGCTTTGACAGAGATCTTCTATTAGAAGACTCTTCGTCAAGGGACATAGCATACTTGATGGAACTGAGTTCCTTCTTTCTTCAGAGCCGGTGTTTTAGATTATTCCAACAGAATTGTCTTCTGGTGTCCCTCTGGTATCCCTCTAGAGGGAGGCCTTCTGGTGTCCTTCTGGAGGCCTTCTGGTGGGCCTTCTGGTGTCCCTCTGGAGGCCTTCTGGTGTTCCTTTCCTGGGTTCCTGGTAGCCCTCTCGCCCTGGGAGCTTATTTGCCTACCCGCTGGACAGTCACTGACTCTCCCTGGGAAAGTTCTTCCACCTGCCGAGAAGGGGAAATCTCGCCTGACGTTGACTCTCACTTGGGGAATTTGTCTGTCCACCAAACCCGTTGTTTAATATTGAACTGTCAAACAACTGCTGTACCCTTGTATTTGTCTTAACTCTCTGCCTTTTTCGAAAAAATTTTTTCGTGCGTTTTATATTTAGTGTGTCCTTGGCCTCTGGATTGGTAGGCTACCCTCCAGTATTTTTTAAGTGCATCTGTATTTAAGTATGTTGTCTGGTTTTTTAATATTTTTTCTCTAAGTGTGTCTGTGTTTGAGTGTGTTGTCTGTTCTTGATAATTTTATCTTTTTGTGTTCTGTTTTTATCAATTTTCTTAGCTTGCTTTCTACGTTTTTAAAGTAGAGTCTTGTATATAGCTCTTTTAAGTAATTTTTATTAGTATATTGTATTTTATTGTCGTAGATCTCCCTGATGGTGTGATTAAGAATCATGAAATGTCGGGATAAATGGTTACTGTGTCATCTGCTTCTGTATTCCTGTCCTTGATCTTGATGCAAATGTGATGTGCGCTGTGTTCGCCTTTGCTCTATACATACATATACATAAATATATGTATAATATATATGTATAGATATATAAATATATAATATATATATATAATATATATATATATATATATATATATATATATATATATATATATATATATATATATATATATATGTATACAGTACATACACTGTATACATATATATATATATATATATATATATATATATATATATATATATATATATATATATATATATATATATATATATATATATATATATATATATATATATATATATATATATATATATATATATATATATATATATATATAGCTTCATGATAAATAATATTGCCAAGACCAGGAAGAACATTCTTTATTATACGAGCTTTGAGGTATAAAACCTCATCATCAGGCTGAAAAAACCGACAAGGATGAGAATCAATGAAATTACAATAAAATGAATTGTCATGATAAATCTTCAGCAAAAAAAAGTAACCAAATATATAAAATGAACAAGTAAATACAAACTAAAAGGGTGAGACGTAAAATAACGAAAAATTAAAAGCGAACACAAACATAAAAATATGAAAAAAATAAGGTGAAATGTAAACTAACTACCGCTCACAAAGTAAAATATTTAACGACCCAATTGTTTACCTACTATGAAATTACACGATAGCTAGTTGAATACCAGACGAGTTGTTGTTCAATTCCTGGTCTTGGCAATATTATTTATCATCAAGCTAAGATTTCCAAGTAGCCTTAATTACCAAGACTATATGAGATATATATATATATATATATATATATATATATATATATATATATATATATATATATATATATATATATAATTTATTTATAATATATATATAGTATATATATATATATTATATGTAAATATATAATGTATATATGTATATATATAATATATAAATATACAATATATATACACACACACATATATATATATATATATATATATATATATATATATATATATATATATAT
>NC_089767.1:16227649-16272649 GCF_040412425.1 Macrobrachium rosenbergii | reverse complement strand
TCAGATTTTTCTTGGTGGGGGAGGGCAAAGGTTTAGAACTTATGACATGGGTGGGGTGGCGAATGAAGCGAGCCCTATCAGCTGGGGGTAGGGGGGGCGCTGTAAGCCCCCCGAGAAATTTTTGGAAATTTTCGCTCGTTTTGGAGTACTTTGCAGTCATATAAGAGCTGTATTGAGTTAATAAAGTAGCAAACAGGTGTGCCACACCCACCCATGTTATTATTATTATTATATCAAAGGCTAGGGGGCAGACCAAGTCTTGGCCATTAGTGTCTTGAGGGGGTCAAGTGCTCCCCCCCGTCCCCAGCCCCCCAAAAAACGCCCCTGCTTGTACTCTGGTTTTTTTTAAGTATATTTTAGGTTAACCAGACCGCTGAGCTGATTAACAGCTCTCCTAGAGAGGGCTGGCCCGAAGGATTAGACTTATTTTACGTGGCTAAGAACCAATTGGTTACCTAGCAACGGGACCTACAGCTTATTGTGGAATCCGAACCACATTATAGCGAGAAATGAATTTCCATCACCAGAGATAAATTCCTCTTATTCTTCATTGGCCGGTCGGAGATTCGAACTCGCTCGCCCAACGAGGAACTTTGTACTCTGGGTAGATTTGTGGCAATGGTTACGATTAGGTCTTCATTCAGATAAAAATGCTGATGGTTAACAAGAGAGGGATTTGATACTACCCTGCTAGCGTGTGATGACAGCTCCCGTCATAAGTTCTGCGGTGCTGCCTGTGGGCCACCATATTGATTTTAGACAATCACTAAAGTCTCATGGTTTATTTAAAGGTGTTTGACTGGTATATGAAGGCACACACACACATACTTCTTAGTAATAGGTAAAGAAAACAAAATTTTTTATGGAACTGAAAAAGGAGAACCATTTTAGCATGCCACCGATGCAAGATGGTATCTAATATAACCATAAGACTGAATTATAATTAACATGAAAAGCCGAAAGACTTTCGGAAAATATATAAGGTTACATACTTGCCCGTAAGAGCTGCTTGGAGTCCTGGCAAAGGTTTCGTTCCAGTCACCATACGACGGGCAAGTTCCTGAAAGGTTTTTGCTGAGCCAGGCATCTCGAAGAACTTCTTGAATTCATTTCCATGGGGTGGCATAAGCACACTGTAAAGGAATATAGCAGAGACTGAAATTTCTTTGATATCAAAACGTCATTTTATGACAGAATCATTTCATGATATAATTACCGAAGCTCTACAGATGGGGTGACAGTGATTTTGAAGCAAACCTCTATGCCCTCTACAGAATTTTATTTGCTCCATCTTCTGATATATTTCCGGTGTAACAAATGAATAATCTTTTCACATCTATATATTCTTTGAATATGTAGATGAGATATTACAATCAAGCTATCAATGAGAAATGAAAATACACGCGTTCTATTTACTTTTCAGACTATACCACAGGATTCTTATCCTTTGCTTCATTCTTTAAAGACAAAACACTACTTCCAGCTATTCTGTGAATGACTTTCTTTATGGCCATTGCTAATATAGGCTACGTCTACCCCTATACGTAAATTATGCACCATTGAAATGCTTTAAACTACCTGAACCTAATGGATTTGCTTAAGATTTTTCTGTTAACCTCTAGATTTTCCTATTATTCAACAGTTAATGATAATTTTCTGTATCTTACGTATCAAATGCCTTGTTGATTTCATCTATAGTTTCAGGTCTCGGCGGAGATTTGGACAGAGTAAGCGATGCAATAAGGTTGCCTCTGTAAGCTGCTCCTATGATGAAGGCGAAGATGAGCCAGGCCATCACAAGGACCCGGATGGAATTGTGCTCTGGCAATCTGCTGCTCGGCGCTTGTGACAGAAGAGTGCCAATGAATATTTCGGACACTGCCCAGTCTCCAACCTTTGGTTGGAATTTGAAGGCATATCCAAAACGATTACCCTGAAAAAGAGGAATAACACTCATTCAACATGGCAGCTATTGTGCCTGTAAGAGATCTAGTTATGTTAAATTTTACGTTACAGAGAAATTTCTAAAAACTTTTAGGTTTTTCTTTATAAGTAATAAAATGACTTAAATTAAACACGACTAATGTGCGTGTGTTTGTGTATGTATGTGTGTGTGTGTGTGTGTGTGAGAGAGAGAGAGAGAGAGAGAGAGAGAGAGAGAGAGAGAGAGAGAGAGAGAATGTATTTCATCCATGTTGGGTCTCTTTAATGGGGAAAGATAAACATTTCTAACATAAGCAGGAAAGAACTGAAAGTTTGGCTAGACCCTATCTAGAACCTCCGGAGATTCAAGACCAATAATATGTCTCTTAGAGAAGGGACTCAACTGAAGATGATGTAAATATGATAGATTACCATCAGGGGAAAAATATTCATGTTATTAAAAATTTCAAACTGTCAAGTATAGAAAAAAAAAAATACGAGAAATTATGCGATATGAGAAGTGGTCAGATTTGCCTTCCTTCTTGTAACAGGATGAACAAGCAGCATCTGTGACAAAAAGAAACGTTTTAAATTGCTGGAGGTAAGCCATAAAATTCTTTAATAAGAGACATGACGCATTTTTTCAGAGATTTTGGGGCGAACTTGGTGATTTCATATATTTTTTTTGAGTGCCTGGTCATTATCATTAACCACCTATCTTACTCCCATGATCATAGATTCCTAACCCTTCATGTATACGATTTGGTTGAAGATAAATTTGGACGGTTAATGTAATTCCTCCTATATAATTTGACATATTCCTGAACCTGAGAAGCTCCTTACCAGTATGAAAACAATTGGAACCAAGATGGTAACGCAGAGGGTGAAACCCCAAACCTCATTGGTTAACGGGTAATAGAGACTTTCCCACTGGGGTTTGACTGTAGGTTTGAGAGCGCATATGGCTGGTGACATGAATTCGTAGGTGAAGGTGTAATCGTGAAGTTCCATTCTGTTGGGTAGAATGACGTAGTACACTGGTGATAGGAAGGCCACTCTCTCAGATACCCTCTCCTCGCACTGGGAAAGAAATGGAAATTCGATATTAAGAGGTCAAAGGAGAATAAATTTACGAACCCTTGACTTCAGTACAAGTGTTGGAGGGTGGATGACTACAGTAGTACTAATGTCTAGTACTAACTTTGTGTTCTTTCCTTTTCTCTATCGTGTGCTTCTGCACCTGTGTACATATTTCGTGACTGGTACAATTACGATTAAGGATAAGATCTAAAATATAGCACGAGAGGTATTCTCTGGTCAGAATAATCATGAAAAAATACATATAGGTTGTTTACTGGGAAAGTTGACAGGTCATATAGTTAACTATATGAGGTTATAAAATGTAGGCCTATTATGCGATCTAATTGATTAGCTTCCTAGGAACGTTATCTGGCGCAGAGGACTGAATTTTCATAATGAAAGTGTTACTGTATTTGAATGAAAGGTTAAAATTTATTCAATTTTGGTGGATTTCAGTACTTTAGATGTAAGCATCTGTATTACTGAGGGCCTAAGTACAGGGTTCCAACAGTTATTGACTAAGGTTCTCGTGTTGCCGTTATAAGACATGAAAACGGCTCAGTGTGAGCTACTGAAAATTACCTTTGTATTTCAATTCGTTTGGCCAAATTTAAAATAACTTCCTAACATGATTCATTTATGAATTAGAATTTTCCATATTCTATTTCCTTTCCCAAATGAAGAATCGTATGTATATTTGCTCAAATGTGACTTTTTGTAATACCAAGGACATATGAAGCGATCTCAGAACTGAAGGCTTCTACTGTATAATTCTAGTCTCACTTGATGGGTTCTCTATCTGGTTTTGACGGTAATGTCATGGCATAAGAATGATATGTACAGGTAAGAAATATAACTCTAATTCAGAGTTCATAACAAGTATTCCTATTTATCTTTATGTTTTTCTTCTTCCTTTTCCGAGCCTAAGCAAGAGGGAACCAGCTCCACAACTCACAAACCGACGCACCTCGAGCCAAGTGTTAACCACGACGTTCTGGTAAGTGAAGTTCAAGACACTGGCGATCGACTGAAGGAGGTAGGCGTCTGTTCCTTTGTACGTCTCAGTGATGGTCCCATTCGGGTGCTGTTTTTCTTCCACGATCCAGTGTGGAGGGAATGGAAGGGCTGTTATGTTAATCGTTGATCCGTAATAACTGAAGAAAAGAAGAGGGAAGGAGTGTGAAGGTAGTTAATTTATTTAACTCATAAGTTGGCAGCCAAAATAGGCTTAAAACTTCAGGTTTCTTTGACTGCTGGCTAAACTGTTGTGGATGTCTGTTCGAAAAAACCTCACACAGAAAATAAGTTTAGTTGTAAAGTGATAGTCAAGTTAAAGGGTTATTTCATTCAACGATCGTATTAGTTACTAAGAAAAAATATGCAGTGATACTAATAAGAAATAGAGAAACAAAAGGATTAACATAAAAAAGGATGTTCCATAGATTGAGAATTACATCCAAACTGATTTCCAAGAGGTTGAAAAGGTGCTTACTTGTCATATTTCTCTGGGAATAGTGAACCCTTTTTTGCAAGTGACAGGCCTCTTCTTGTGGTCCATGTTGCAACTTTAATAACATCCTTTCCTCGAGGAGAATAGGGTAGGCCAGTGTAGATGCTCCACCTGTCGTGAAAAAAGGAATTAAATTCTCTTGCTCCTGACAATAATCTCTTATGCTTTAGGTTTTTTGTTATTATGGCTTTTTTTATTATCCACGTCATAGTTATCTTTTTCCTATATTTTGTTTATATGTTGACGTAGATGCTAAATTCTAAAGTTATAAAAAGAACAGGGACGATGTAAACACATGTTGAAAGTCACAGTCTTTGAGGAATCGTCTCCTTACAACCTTAGCCATCTACAGAACCTTTTTGCCACCTGGAAATAGGAAATAACCAGAGGCACTATTTTGTCAGAAGTCCTTAAAGGTTCATTGTTGAAGCTGGATGCTATATATTTTATTATGTTACGATAGCCTAATGATTTGGTGATTAGAGCAAGAAGATATCACTTTCTTTAGTAGCAGGGGTGTCAAACTCAAAACTTTTCGAGGACCAGTTCTTGTTCTTTGTTACCGATTCTAGATCCAATTTCATTTTTAGTTTTCTGTAAAAGAAAACTATTGTGCCGGCTTTGTCTGTCCGTCCGCACTTTATTCTGTCCACACTTTTTGCTGTTAGCACTTTTTCTGTCCGCCCTCAGATCTTAAAAACCACTGAGGCTAGGGGGCTGCAAATTGGTATGTTGATCATCCACCCTCCAATCATCAAACATACCAAATTGCAGCCCTCTAGTCTCAGTAGTTTTTATTTTCATTTAAGGTTAAAGTCAGCCATAATCGTGCTTCTGGCAACGATATAGGATAGGCCACCACCGGGCCGTGGTTAAAGTTTCATGGGCCATGGCTCATATAGCATTATACCGAGACCACCGAAAGATGGATCTATTGTCGGTGGCCTTGATTATACGCTTAGATGGCTGCACAGAAAACTCGATTGCGCCCAAGAAACTTCGGCGCATTTTTTTACTTGTTTTTATTGTTTCGAGAGCCATTTCCCACTTTTGTTACCTTCTCGGGGATTGATTCTTAAGTTCTGTCATCTGAGTTTGGTTGATCTCAGGTAGGCCTATGTGAAATTCACTTCACTCAAAGACATAAGTTAATCAGTTGCGAGTAAAAGGATCAAACAAGTCATCTTGTCAGGTTTGAATAAATTCACATCTTTAGTGATTTGTTAGTTTTATCTCCTTGTTATTGAGGACATTGTATCAAGTCGGAATTTCGTACCTTTATGTATGTTTAAACCGAATGTAAGGTAGGTACATAACTCATGGAGAAAAGCAGGGTCCAGGTACCTGCCAAACTTTCTTTTATTTTGACACCAAGGAAATGGGTGAAATACGTTGAAGCTCAGTAAACTTAATATTTTGGAGTCTATGAAAGAATATGAGGATGCGACCAACTGATCAAATAAAAATATAAGTTAGATTTGATTATTCATACTTCATGGGTATTTGCATTGTAATTTAGTATATAAATATTCTCCAGGTTATTCGTTATTATTATGAAGACAGTCCTTGAGTGAATGCAAGTTCTATGAAATACACGCAGTAGGAGAACGAAAATGGAATCTCTTGTCTTTTGCAGTTTGTAAGGCAGGCTTCAGTGTTACAGGATATTTTAGCGTATTTCATTAGACTATTTTTTTTTTACTGGAACGCCGTAAGGAGGCTTAATGCATTAGTGACGAAGTCTCTTCATCAACATCCGAACTCTTGCATTTCAGGGGTAACACGCGCGAACAATGGCGCGTCCTTTCATACAAATCTGTTTGAACATTTGGTTCAATTCAGAAAACTTCCACGACATTTCGAAGCTTGATAAACTTACTTGGTTCCCTTCATATTTCTTTCCAGGTTAAGGAAATGAGAATTCATCATAGAGTAAGTCCAGTAATTCGTCAAGAGGTCCCTGATGCTCTCATCTTCCAGATGGGTGATGACCAGAACCTTCGACTTCCACACCAAGAAACGACCACTGAGGGACAGATGGGCGAAGGCTTTCAGGAAATCCACTCTGCTGCTCACGACCACCACGAAAGTGTTCCAGGAGAGCCAGCGACGAATCTGAGTACATGAATTAACGAGTGAAGATAAGAGTACTTAGAAAATAAGATTCAAGATGATGGAATGTGATGTTTTTAAACTGAGACGCACAAGTCCGTTTTGTCACTTATTTTTATCACTATTTTAGTGTTTATCTAAATCCTCGAGTGTTGAGTCTATAAGCATTGAATGTTTGTCTTTGTGTTTTACACCTTTGTGTTATATCTCTGGTATTTTGAATATCTCTTCCTATAGATGGAACGGCTTCACATGCATGAAGTAACATATGAAATGAAATGCACATTATTATAACTTATGCATACATGTATGAATGCACGTACAACATGCAGCCTATATTATCATGGATGTTATTGAGCTAGTTAAACGAAACAACGCACTGATCATCACAGATTTGAAGATCACATTAATACATAACCTCGTCAAAACTGAGATGATTGTGATGACTTATGTATACGATAATTTCATCTTCCACAAGATATTACAACTTAATATAATGTTACAGCCTTTATACTGTTATACTAACGGAGTACTAATTACCTGCCTGGCATCTCGGATAATCACATCCAGGTCAGAACTGGTCTCGTTCCCGTGTCCTAAGTTGATCGTTATTTCAAAGCTTCCAATTCCCCAGGGAAAGGCGTATCTCTCCAGAATTTCCTGATAAAGGTGAATATATTATTCTCTTTAATTTAAATTTAGAAAGATAGTCCCCTTATACATAATATGTTGTAACTGGCCATTCACTTATACTGTATTATCAGAGTGAGTATTCACGTAGGCCTAGAATCACTGATGATAAATGAAAACATCAAGAGCAGCACATTTGCTCAGTCCTTCAAGCCTAGGATCAAGAAGAACGGGTGACGAAGAGGCTGAATTATAATTGCATTCTTACTGAGAAGTACCGCACCGCCAATTTTGGTATCATACTTTCAGACAGTATCGTACTGCAAGTCTCATCTGCGCATGTAAAAAAAAAAAAAAGACTAAGTCAACCTCAACCGAGTTTTGCACTGCAAATCAGTGCAAGATTGAAATTATTTGTCATGTGAATGCAAAGAAGGCAACGATGTCTTTATTTTTCCAATATACGGTGAGCTATCTTTTCTATACAGAAGCCATTGACAAAAGACAAAAAAAAAAAAAATGAGAATGACCTGATTCAAAGGTGAATTCAAAGTACTGAATCAAAGACCGAAGTCTTAGAACCGGAAGGATTAGAGAACAGTTTAACAAGCATGCCTGCAACTCCACTTGATGACAGTGAAGTACGTATTGCAGTCATACTCCCAATGACAGAAAGACCGTACTCTTTCCATTATTAAATTTCATTGATTAAGCGCTAGTGCCTTGGAGCCCCCATTTGACAGTCTCCCTGAGGATGTCATGCAATTGGAACTTCAAAAGTTCAAGCGAAGATGCAATGCATTACTACCCTCATACTATTCTCCTTGCATTTTAATACATTTTTGTTTATTTATTAATTTTTTTTAATAATTGAGATCTCTTCTTTCTGTATTTCCCTTTACCTCCTTTTACTTCTTCCTAATGAACACCATATTCTTTGGAAGCTTGAATTTCGAGTTAATGGCCCCTGTGGGCTTGTTCCATATGAATAGGCTTCATCTTCTGAATAATAATAATAATAGTTTAATTTTCAATAATAAGGCTAATTAGTGGAACAAAAAGAAGCAGTAATATCAGTAATATTATTAGAAGCACCAGCAATAAGGGTTCCCAAGGATTTTTTTTTGTAAGTAACGGTAACATGAGTAGTAAAAGTGGCGCTTAAAACAAGAAAGGAAAAAGAAACAAAAACAAAAACAAAAAAACACCGGAGATTCTGGATATCCGTTAGAGAGTGATCTCTGGAATTATACTTCTATAGCCTAAGACCTCTTTGTAGATTTCATTTTACCTTTAGCTTAGCGACTGTTATATAATGAAGTTAAATTTCTTATAATTATCAGCTTATTTTAACATATTTTTCAATATTGTAAAAATTTCTTTTATCATAGCCCTGATGATGGAAATGGATGCCCGAAACGTTGGTGTAAACAAAAAGAAGAAATGATTTATTAACTTAAGCTCACCAGGAGGAAAATCTTACAAGTTATATGGAAACGTTATTTTACCTGAAATACCACACTCTTTGAAGGTTCTTTGTCATCTGCGACATAGATGAGAGAACAGTAGGGCTGAGGAAACGCAGACATAATGGAACCAGCAACGATCCCACCCCCTTCCAGGCTCTTGTCTGGAAGAAAGAAAGATAATTTCATCGCGAATGTTGACATGAAGCGACGGCACATTCTCTGGAAAATTGATAAATTTGATAATTGATAAAAATACTGCACAGAAATATTTTCCAGGCTCCTTGGAAAGTAAAAGGCTACGAAAATCATCCATAAGAACAAAATAATCTTCAGAAAAATCATGAAACTGTCAAAGCGAATCACTTCGAAAATCACTTCAATGAAACAAACTGGTTTGTGACTCTTATTAACCAATGCTAGGTCTCTTATGCCTTGCTATTGGATTCTATATTGACTTACCTTTGCCTTCAGTGATTTTGTGAATGAGGGCTTCGGTCAGGTTCGAAATTTCGAGAAATGACAGGTGGAGCACAACGAGGACACTTGCTTTCCAAGGAAGCTTCATCTGAAAAAAGTTTGATGAGGGAAAGCACATCATATACTGTACACTTTGATTCAATACTAGAGTTACATGACTTTCAAAACTAGAGAGGGAACACATTATAAGTGCTTACCTGAGTACCATGCTTTTGTTTACACACACACACACACACACACACACACACACACACACACACACATATATATATATATATATATATATATATATATATATATATATATATATATATATATATATATATATATATATATATATATATATATATATACATTTAAATTTTTATTTGTATTAACCATAATGCACTCTTAATGATTACTCACGTATCTGGTAAAAAGTGACCAGTAGATATATATATATATATATATATATATATATATATATATATATATATATATATATATATATATATATATATATATATATATATATATGGATTGGATACTGCAGTGGTATTTCACTTTTGCGGCGAGGCATTTCATTTACCCAAAATTTATCAGTTATCTCTCATTCTTTTTTTTCTTAACTATAATATAAAATGCTGATTTTCGCCATCATGTCCTTTGGATTTCCTGGTCTTGCTTCATTTACGGGTATGGCGAAATTCTTGACTTCTAGGGATGAATTTATTTGGTTTTTTCAGGTAGCCCAAGTGGTAATTAAACTCATGAATCTTATCTCAGAGGTTATATAACGAAGACGAATGGATTAATTATTGGGCAGACTAGTTGCCAGTAGTTGCTGAGAAGGATAACTTCATCCGTGGTTATTATCATTTGTCTTCCAATATTGATGTAGTAAGCCTTTCCTACAACCTAATGGGACAGAGGAGCCTACTATCAATACATTTGATCATAAGCCTGGGTTTTTATTGTTTAAGAGATTACTGTTGATCCATGTGTTATTTGTAATTCTGTATAATTTTCTACAACTTAATGTAAAAAAATTCTGAGGAAAAACATTCTTTTTGAACTTATTAGCGCTTGATTTCTTGCATACGTTTAACATAGTCAAAAGAACCTCAAAACTCTTTCTGCAAATTCAGATTCTAATTTTCTGTCATGTATTTGCTTTCTTGCCCTTGAAGGTTTTTTTTAATTACCTTTCGTCCTTGTAAAGCCTTTAACACCAGGGAACTCGAATTCATCATAGGAATAAGACTTTACAACAATTAACAGCATAAGACTAGAGTCCATCGGCTCCCCAAGAATTTAAAACCGTCAACACCATCTCTCAATGTCATCATTTCAAACACGAACCGAGCCAAGAGGAGTTGACTGCCTCGTCTTGGTTGTCTTAGACTTGGAAATGAATAAAGTGTAATGGTATCTATGAGTGGCCAGTAGCGTTGCATTTCCGCTACTCTGAAGGATTAAAACAAATTGAACTTGGTGAACTGTAGTTTATTTCACAGAAATCAAAGTACAGGATTCGTTTAAACAAGGCTCTTGTGAAATAAGTGAAAAAATTTAGGTAACAGACGTGCACATACTGTATTGTTTTATAAGCAATATCATAATAATAGAATTCTGGAATTACAGTATAATTATCAGCGGCAAATCTTGGTTTGAATACAATTGATATTTTCAGATCCATCAAATAATCTTCAACGTATATTACAGAATTATATCTGTTCCTTAGGTCTAATGTTCTTTCAAGTTGTCACTGTTCATGACCTCAAGCAATTGGTCTTTCTTCAGTGATACCTTAGTTGTCCTTTTTCATTGTCATAGCCTCAGTTGTATACAATTCATCTTTAAGATGTATTGAATGATGTGGAATAAGAGTCATCGTTTTCTTTCCTGTTTCACTGAAATGTAATTTAATTTTTGCAGACTCCAAGAAAGTTGTCAGGTTCACATTCACTCCATGGACTTAGTGGCGCCATTGCTTTTTAAAGGTCTTGATTTCATTAAAATCTTCGATTTGAGAACCGAAGGCAAAAGTTTTTAGTTTTTCTACCTAAATTGACGATGGAGATAAAATCAACCATTATCTATAGAGGCTCCGGATGTAAACTTAAAATTAGTTTATAAATTACCAAGTAAAGTGTCAAGATTTCATCACTGTCTGTGCATACTTTTCAGACAATGTGTTATGGAGGATGAACCATTCAGACACCCAAACATTATGGTTCTCACAATGTCACAGAAATGTTCGCAATTTCTTAATTTCTAGAACACCATTTCATCTTCCTCAATTGCTATGGAATACTAAAAAGCTTCAAATAACCCCCTCCCTTTTTTTTTTTAGGTCGCGAAAGGTGAGTTTGTTCTATTTACAGAACTGATAATTTTCCGCTACGCTGCCCTCTTTAGATCCTGTTTTCTTCGTTGAAGCTGCGGTTTCTTGAAGCCGCCTGTTGATCGTTCTTGAGCTGCAGGAAAACCGAGCAGCCCTAAGATATTCCAGAGCAGTCCTCTTGGGTAAAATTTTCATGACCTGAACGATTAGTTTATCTTGTTCTGACGAGGTGACTCTGGGTCTCCCGCTCTTGGCTCTGTTTAGGAGGTTTCTGTCCACCTGCCATCGCTGAATCCACCTGTAGACTGTAGTGACGCTAGTGCCGGTGCACTGGGCTATGTTTCTAGGTGACATCCCACACAGCCACAGGTGCACCAGATGTGTTCGAGCTTCAATCAGCTTCAGCCTTTGCAGGTGTTTGGCATCCATAAGCTATTCCTGAATGGGATGAGAATGATCGGGACTTAGCACCACTTGTCGGATTAGAGATCCATTTTGCACTAAAATAAAACACTGTAGACGCAGTAGGTAAAACGACTACATGCCTACCATTATAATCAACCTTTATTTTAAACAAAGAACTGAGGTACAACTATCTGACGTTGGGAACAAAATCTTGCCCATAAATAACCAAAAACCATAGAAATTCTAATTAAACGCCAGCTCCTTGCGTTTACATTAACGCCTCGCATCTTTTATGCTTATGGAAATGAGTTAACGTAATAGAGACTGACTTAATAATAGAGACGAATTGTTTTAGGCATGAATGATTAAGTGCTCTATTTACTTGTAACTACACCCGGTTGATTCTCTGCTACAAGAATCTATTTTCTCTGTTCCTAATCAGGTATATCTTAAAAAGAAAGGGTTTAAACCCCACCTCTTGATCTGTTGAATTATTGGGCAGACTTAGCCTGGATCCAGAGCAATGTATTAATTATAAGAAAGCCCACTGAAGGTTAGGTTAGAAAAAATAGGCTCTAAGCCATTCTCTTACCTGGAGATAGCAAAATACGGAAAACTCCGGAACTTGAATTCCAAGTACGAGATAATTCGTCGTATTTGGTCTTATAGTAGAAGAAAATCACTTTCATTTGTAGAATATAGTATTTAATATTAAAAAAACAGTATTCTACGCAAAACAAAAATAAATAAACGCGATAATTGATAGTTTTAGAGAAATCCCAATGGGTAAACATATCCATAGATATAAACTCTCCCCTTACCCAATATATATATATATATATATATATATATATATATATATATATATATATATATATATATATATATATATATATATATATATATATATATATATATATATATATATATATATATATATATATATATGTATATAGAACCTACTGGTCACTTTTAGTTATTTGCAATAACTAAAATGCCCTCTTAACTTCTTGAATTCTTCACACATTTTGGGTACGCTTGTCACTACGAAGCCTTAGATCCAAATGCATGACTATGCAGTAATTCTGATGGTCGTGGTCAGGTCGGCAACGCTATCTAGTTCTGATACTCTGGATGCGGGTTCCAATCCTGCTACCAGACATCAGAATTACTTCATAGTCTTGCACTTGGATCTAAGGCTCTGTAATGACAAGCGTATCCAAAAAGTTTGTAGAATTCAAGAAGAGGGGATTGTGGTTATTAGTTATATATATACATATATATATACTGTATATATATGTATGTATGTGTATAATATATATATACATTGTATGTATATATGTATACACAAACATATACAAACATTCCGTTCTACCTCGGAAATAACACTGAACGTGAATTATAACTGATGGCTATCACTTATCAGTTATAATTCCCCTCCGGTATTATTTCTGAGGTAGCGCGAATTGGATATTAAATGACATTTGTGGCTTAATGGTTCTGTAAAAAAAAATGTCACGATGATGTGATAAAATTCATATTATATATATATATATATATATATATATATATATATATATATATATATATATATATATATATATATATATATATATACATACACACACACACATATATATAATATATATATATATATATATATATATATATATATATATATATATATATATATATATATATATATATATATATATATATATATATAGATAGATAGATAGATAGATAAGTGAGTAGATAAACTGATAGAAATTGAATAGTTCCCTCTATCGATAACAAGTTTTCTCAATTGAAAAAAGAATATTACAACATTAAAATAATGATACTTTACTAGGCCATGCAAGACTGCTATGTACTTCGCAAATTATAGGAATTCATTCTATGCCTAATTTAATAAAGAAAATTCAAAAAATTCTTTAGTTTTTCCCTTAGACATAATTACTCATTTCGCAAACTTCCGGGAACAAAATTTTACGAATTATTTCCTATATGCTTCTCTCTCTTTTTGCCTGTTTCTGTTCAGTGGAAGCTTCTTTAGTCAGGTACTGGGCTCTTTGGCTTGTGCGTAAACACTTAACCCTATTTATTGGGCTTAAAAGTGAGTTCACTCATTACACATTATAACGACCTTGGTAAAACCGTACTCATGATAATACTAGGGGAGAAAGAATTAGATATTCGAGTAGTAAATTACACCCTTTTGCTGTCTGTGTTTTATGACATTAAATCTATTGATCCTGTCCACTTGACTGCCTGAGGCAAAGTGGAATTTAATAAGTTTTTCAGATGGTTTGCTCTGCATGTTTACATACACTAATAACGATTTGACCGCTCTTCTGTGAATCTTTGGGTAGAGCTTATTGCAAAAGAATTTCTTCAATAATTCAAGGAGAGAGAGAGAGAGAGAGAGAGAGAGAGAGAGAGAGAGAGAGAGAGAGAGAGAGAGAGAGAGAGAGAGAGAGAGAGAAACTGTAGTATTGGCAATGAAAAGTGTTGTATTAATAATCAGACTGGCCTTGCCTGCTTTAGGGCTCTGATGGCGTGTCTCTCTGTCATTTTAATTTTCTTGACATCTTGTATTGCAATGAAAAACTGCAAAAGGCTCCAAAGTCAATAAAAGTGACAGGACCCAAGTCGTGCCTGTAGGCTCCCATGCAGCCAAAAACTAGCACTTTTCGCAGAAAGGAGAGGAAGAAATTGGTGTCCAGTACATTTCCAACTGCCGGCAATACAAGTTCAATCAATCAAAGGGCAGCATGATTAACCCTTGCTAGTAAAGCTACATTGTAAAACGTTTTCTAAGAACGAAGTTTTCCTTTAATATCTTTACTACAAAGCAATACTCATCAGTTCTAGAATTAGGTTATGCCTAGGGCACGTAAGATACCGTGATATAAACACTTCAAGGGGAAACTAGCACCTGTCTCTCAAGCAAAACCTTCGAAGTGATACAAATATTTACATGGTGTATATCAGACAGTGTATTCACATAAACAAAGCCACTCCAACATCTTCTAAAAACATAGCAGACACCTCACACGTCTCGAACTGTCGACCTAACCGCTCAGTTCTCCTCGCTGCTGGGAGAAAGGGAGCTGGGGATTTGGTACGATACATGTACACATTCGCTACCGGGGTCTAAGCGATGTCAGGCAGGGCAGCCGATCGAGGCTACGGCCTACCCCAATGCCAAATCAAAGTCCTTCAAAGAAGGCATCGTGCTTACCCCATATAAAAATGGGAAAAAGCACGTTAAAACAAAGGAGAATATCAGACAGTGTATTACTCAGAAAATACCTGCTTAAGCCAGTAAACAGAATCAATACATTCTGTTGCCTTTATTGGTAACAAGGCGTCACTGACTATGGCAGGAAATACGATCTGTTTAGAGGTTTTCCAAGGTCATTAGATGATGTTCTTAGTCAACTTCACAACTATTTAACAGTCAATGACGGGACAACTATTTGAGCAATTAGTCCTTTATGAATTTGAAGGTCTGGCAAAGCCATCAGCTTTCCAAGAAATAAATTAGTTCTGGAAAACGGTTAGATAGTTGTTTAGAACTGGTTTTTCTTTGTCTTTCCTAGCGTTTTAATCTTGTAGACTTAGTGCCTGAACTAAGGCAAAAATATCTACAGAGCTTAATTTATGCATGCAAGCATATCAGTAGATGAAAAAGAATAGGTGGTCTTTAAAAAAAGTAGGTTTTTATAGAACACTCAAAATCGCCTCAAGCTTTAGTTCATAACTGCAGTGGAAGATTCTGGATCATCTACGGGCAGATAACACTCGTAAGTTAACTAGTACTCCTATTTGCGAAAGAACCCTTATGTCTTATATTCCACGTCAACGATTTATATTTTTGAATAGAAAAATTTGAGTGTGTAGTGGCACTGAATGTCTGATAAACTAAAAGGCAGGAATATGAATTAGCGGATTAGTGCCTTGACGCTATCCCATGCGAAAACGACATGACGATATTTCTTCATAAAGCTTAAAATCGAAGATGCACATACTGTACATAAAAACACGCAAAATTAAATTTAACTTGAAAACATTGTATTGAGTGAAAATACTCAAGCAGAAATTATCCGAGACTTCTAAGAAAAGCATAAATTCGAGAAAAGCATAAATTCATATCCACTTTCAGAGAAAAACAAGCGGAAGGTATTGTTCTTGCATAGAAAATACTTGCGCTTTAAGTAATAGTAATATACAACCGAATAGTTACGTTTACAGTAAAAGTCACGATTAAGCTAATGCAGTGCAGCAGCGTTTATTTTGGTTATTTTGCGAAAAGAAATTTTATTCCTGGTTGGTAAATTCGTTGTCTTTCTGGGAGATAGATTTTTAACAAGAATAACGTCACAGAGTAAGTTTTCATTTCTCATCTATATATATATATATATATATATATATATATATATATATATATATATATATATATATATATATATATATATATATATATACATACATATTTGTATATATATATATGTATATATGAACACAAAATATATGTAAATATATATATATATATATATATATATATATATATATATATATATATATATATATATATATATATATATATATCAGTTATAAAACAATGGGCTGGCATTTCCAAGGTATATGGTTCGATTCAATACTACTATGGGCAAGAAACTTAAAGAGAACTGAAAGGCCCTACCCTTCAATGCAAGCCTTTCTAATGGGGAAGAAATGTATGGTGAAAAATTGCATTTGTATTCATACATTAAATCGTTTCCCTTAACGGTCGGTGACTCTTGACAAAAATGAAGAAATGGTCACAGACACATCCATATTTTGACTGCTGAGTGGAAAATGGACCCAATTTTTAGTACACTTTCATAACCTTAACTGCTTTATGCATCTAAATAAAAGGCTTGGCAGCAGTGCATCCACCAGGAGAGATTGCAGAGTAAATGTGAGAGTAAAATTTTAAGGTGAAATGGAATGAAAGAAGGTGGAGTAATTAACATTAACATGGATGGCATAAGAATGGAAGCGGTTGATACTTACAGGTATTTCGGTATAGATATGACGGATGATGGTAGGATGGGAGAAGAGGTAAGTTACGGATAGGCGAACCATGGATGTGAGAGAGGTGTGTATAAAGAGAGAGAGAGAGAGAGAGAGAGAGAAAGAGATTTAGTATATTTGTATCAATCAAGGTGTGGATGTACAAAGGGCTTGTCGAGCCAAGTCTCCTTTATAGAAATAAAGTATTGATGCTGAATACAAATAGGAAAAAAGGTTTGAGTAGTTGAGATGAATTTTTTGCGTAATTTGTTGAGTAAAAAGAAACGGAAAATTGATAAATGCACAGATGTATAGCAGAAGAGGTGAAAAAGCTGGCATTTAGGAAACGATGCATGAAAGTTTTTGAGATGATAATATCATTTACAAAAATTGAAATGCGATAAGTTGGTGAAAAGTGTGTGATTTGAAAGAATTATAAGGAAAGACGATAAGAAGATCTAGAGCTATATACAAGGATGGAAAGTGGTGCTGAAATGGAAAGACATTAATATAAAGAAGACTGAGCGTGTATGCTAGATAGAGGTGAATGATAGTGTGTGCCACTGATGATCAATCGGATCTTTCCTAGATAGTGACCCCCAGAGGTTTTAACCCGGGATGTATCCACCTTTACGGCGTCTTTAGTACAATCCCGCTGGGGATGACCGTAAAAACATAAACAAAAGACTGTAAATTTCATAAAGATAATGACCCCAAAGAAATATTAGTCATAGATAACTACCCCCGAACTTTGCTAGGGATCACTATCTAGGAAAGATCCTATCATTCTTTATAGGACTATAAACTAACTGATGTGGAAGTTATCCATGATTAATTTTCATATGCCTATAAAGAAGGGTCATCAGTAGTGCATGACTAACCCAATGTGTACACTGCTTACAGAAATCACGCTCCTGGGATTGTAAATCCTTTCCTTTCAACAATTCAATCACTCCCTCTAACCAGTACTTTCTCGTAACCTTCTCACAGTTTTCTAAAGACTTCCTAATTACGCAATATTTCTGCCACCCTGTCGTCCTCCATTCTCTCTGCATGGACAAACACTAAAAAAAAATATTCTGGCCAATCTTTCCACTGATGCAGTGTTAGTACAAATGGCAGTGTTAGATACAGTTGCCCTGAATTGTTATTCCGTCGGTGTATTTGCGATATATAGAAATCGTCAAATCCTTGAATGAAATGAGGATATTTATGATGCTGTTGTACTGCAAAAAGCGTTCACCCTTATACATCCTATAATCCCTTTACCAGGCACGACTGAGTAGCACAATCATTCTATTAAATTTCTTTTTATGAAAGCAAGGGGAAAAAAAGGCTATCTACAACCAAAGTCTTCCTTTAAAAAGAAGAGTTTATCTACAATAATGAAGGAAAAAAAAACTCACTTCGCCTACGGAACAGAGAGGCAATAAAGTTGTACTCGAAGGTGTGGACACTTCGACGTTCGAGAGCGTAATGCGGTGGCTCTCGGTTTGCGCCTGGTTATAAACAACAAGGGATAACAGGTGCAATATTTGTTTTTCTGTTGCGTGGTACTACAGTTGGATAAGAGTCCCAGAATACTGCATGCTCATTGGCTGAACAGAATGAGTCATTATTGCCTCTACCGAAATCCTCTATTGATCCCTTGAGAGTTAACTGCAAGATTAAAAGACCCCACGCGTCTTACGAAAATAAACTTTTTTTTTTTACTACATTTTACTGGTAAGTTATTACGCACCTAATAGCGAGCCTGAGTTATGGCCTGACTTTACAAATTATTTTACTTATATATTAAATGAACAATGACATAAAATACTTCCACAAACAGTGCACATTACTACACACACACACACACAGACACACACACACACACACACACACACACACACACACACACACACACATATATATATATATATATATATATATATATATATATATATATATATATATATATGTGTGTGTACGTGTATAAATTTATATATACATACACATATAATATATATATACATATATATACATAGTTTTTTGAAGTATATACATGTCTGACATATGTTCGTGGTTAATGATTTATAACACCCTATAAGCGAAAAAAGTGTTATACGAACGTGAATTCACATAAGTGTAAAAGGAGTATGCCTATAATATTTATACAAGCTTGAATGTATAGGGATGAAAAATTGTCACAGTAATTATATATATATATATATATATATATATATATATATATATATATATATATATATATATATATATATCAGCATTTTATGGCGTTTACGAATGGTTGGCAATCGTAGATTGTTGCCAGGATTCACGATTTTTGCTTGCACTTACGAATTCAGTGTTGCTTCCGGTGTGGAAATTTTCATGCACAAGATGATCGGGTGCAGAAGTGGGGTCTCTGCCACACAGAATGTGGAAAAATTTACACACTTTTTAGGGGTTTATTGTGGTTAGATATATTATTTTCTTTTATTATATGATTCATTGACCTATATTCTCAGTCATTTGCATATTTATATATGTTTATATAATAATGACTGAATAAAGAGCCATCAAAGAATGGTTGTTTATGCCGAATCATGAAGCAGCAGAAGTCGATCGTGGAGTGATGTCTTGAATGACATGTCAATTGCAAACGACAACAGAGCGACAGCTTTAGGTTTCCATCTAATTAAGGTCATTTAAATCTATTTAAAATTGTTTTAATAAATGTAAAAAGTGATTGTGATTGATTTGATAAGGAAGTTTAGGGGAAATGATCTTTAAACTGTGAAGGAAAGCATATATCGTTATGATATATATGTCATATTAAAATTTAGGCGAGGGTAGAAGTCAGTGATGTGGAAATGTGGCAACACTGCGTTACGATAGTGCTTCCATCTTAGTATGTGAATAGTGTGTTAAGAATCGATGCTTTTTAAATTCAAGCTTACACCAGCTCCTGTCTGCGCCTGCCGAATCGCCGCCTGTGTAAATGCACCTTAAGCATAGGACGAAAATATGAAAGGCCTAGGAGAGAGAGAGAGGAAACAATGTTTCAAACAGGAAGTGAAACTGTTTGGCGATGTTCAAGTGTTGAGGCTGGCGAGAATGTGTGAACCCAAAAATGGAGGGAAACGTCGTTGGTGTTGCCGATGGGTTTCGTGTTGGAAAATGAGGTGCTCATGACGCTGACAGATTCATGGATGGAGATGGAAGGGCTGGTGATACTAGTGTACTAATTGCAGGAGGAGATCAATGCTGGTGAGGCTGTTTGGCTAAATGTTGAAGAGTGATATGTTGGTGACGATGATAGCCTAGGCCGAACATTGGAAAGGAAAGTGTCATAGGCCAAGAGTTAAAGGAGGTGTTGGTGATGCTGATACGCCTAACATTGAAGAGGAATGTGTTATAGGCCAAGTGTTGAAAGAGGTGTTGGTGATGCTGAAAAGCATAATGTTAAGTGAAGTGTTGGTGATGCTGTTAAGCTTGATGTTGGGGTGGAAAGTATTGATAGTGTTGAATGGCCAAGTTTTGGAGGGAAAGCTATTGGTGATGCTAATGAGAAGGAAGTGTTGGTGACGCCGATTGGTCGTATGTTGGAGAGGAAAGTGTTAGTAATACTTAAGGACCAATTGTTGGGGAAAGTGTTGGTGATACTGATAGACCAAGTGTTGGAGAGAAATGTGTGGTTAAGACAGACAAGCCTAAATGTTAAAGAAGGAAGTGTTAATAGCCCAACTGTCGGAGAGGGTTTCGTGATACAGATATTCCCTAATATTGAAAAAGGAATCGTTGGTGATGCTGGTAGATCAGTTGTTGGAGACTGAAGTTAAGATGCCTAATGTAGGGGAGGAGTATTGAAAATGCTTAATGGCCCCATAAAGTTGGATATTCTACAATGTAGGAGAGTGAATTGTTGATGATGCCGATAGGTCTAATATTGAAGAACATGCTGGTGATACTGTTAGGCCTAACATTGGGCAGGCCTAGAGAATTGTTGGTGATGCTGATAGGGCAAATGTTGGAGAAGAAAAAGGTTGGTAATTTGGCTAGTCCAAATGCTGGATAAGGAAGGACTGTTGGTGTAGTAGACCATAATATGTTGGACTGAAAGTGTTGGTTATGTTGTAGGCTCAGTACTACGGGCTTTTCAAGAGCAAGAGCTGTGCTGGCAAAAGGTAAACTTAAATTAGAAAAGACACGGTATTGGATAGTGAAGTGCTGTTGTTGCGAATGGTCTAGATGTTGGGAGGAAAATAATTGCCCCCATTCACTTCCAAGATTAGCAGGGGGAAGGAACAGCCATCGCCTTCTCTGGCTGTTGGTAAGTGTTCCAATCTATTTTTCAGTATGTTTAAGGTTTCACCTTGGTCCTATTGTTTTCTGTTCTTTATTGTCTCCTTGCCCACGCGTCAGGTAAGAGTCCCGTTGCATTTAAATGTTTTATTTAGGCTATTAATTTTGATAATTTACTCTCCTTGTGAATGGGAAATCATGTGCTGATTATTTACCACTTTTCATTTCCGTTACTCATGAATAAGAATGAATACATAACATTTGATAAAACCATGTAAAAATGATTTCGCTTACGCTGGGGTATCCTTTTTTATTAATGAAGCAGTAGTCAGTGAGTTAGAAACAGTCTTTAAAATCTATCAGGTAGTAGCATAATAGACCTATTTATTATTTTTTCATTTGTTGCATAAGAAAATGGTGAGTATACAGTGTCTGATGAATTCTTTGTGAAATTTCAGTACATTGCTTACTCAAGAAGTACTTGTAATAATTTGCTTGAGGTTGGAATGCAAGTGGGGTGGGGAATGTTTGTAGGGGAAATCTGTTTTTCTCACTCATTAACTCATTTTTCTGATTTTTGCTGATGAGTTGACATGCATACTTGGCGTAAAAAACAATACATTGCGTATTCGTGTTGCATTCATTCCTCGTCATAAATTACTTGCAGTTGAGAAGCGTGATGGGGTGGGTTGGGGGTAGGGTGTGTGTCCATGTTGGTTTGGGACTATATATATATATATATATATATATATATATATATATATATATATATATATATATATATATATATATATATATATATATATGTATGTATGCATGTATGTACTGTATATATATATATATATATGTATATATATGTATGTGTTGTATATACTGTATATGAATATTTGTATATATACATGTATGTGTTATATATAATATACATATATATGTGTATATACATATAAATTGTTACAGTAATTTCGGAATGTACACGTGCGTTCAGTAACGTTTTTACAAATACTTAAAGCGCAGTAGAAACCTTTGTTGCGTAAAAAAATACGAAATGTTTCCTTAACAGACAAAACAGGACAGCCTAAATGACGTGTGCATGCATATATATATATATATATATATATATATATATATATATATATATATATATATATATATATATATATATATATATATATATATATATATATATATATATATATATATATATATATATTGGGATTGTTTAATTGGGATTGTTTAAACATATTCAGGCACTGAAGAGAGTTTCTAAAAGAAGCAAACGGGAAACTAAAAGTATATTCATTCATGACAGTTTCACGAATTTTGAAGGTCAGGAAATATGAGGGTTTTAATTGTTTTTATTTTTTTATCTTTTGGCAGCGATCTAAGCACACAAAAAATGGGGAAAGTTTTACAACCCACTTAAGTTTAAGAAATTTAACAAGAGCTTTATAAATCTACACACACAAAACAAATGGACAACTATGTGGATTTTCTATATTTACCAAGCTAGCAGTAAGTACAATCAAGGCACTAAATTGTATTTGATATCGTATTTTTGTGCAATAAGATGCCTATTCTTAAGCGAACACCTGAAATATTTCTTAGGATTACGAAAGCCCACTAATATAAGTAACTCTCTCTCCTCTCTCTCTATCTATATATATATAATATCTATATGTATATATATATATATATATATATATATATATATATATATATATATATATATATATGTGTGTGTGTGTGTGTGTGTGTGTGTGTGTGTGTGTGTTTATAATACCACTAGGACATTGCAATCTCAGAAGTGATCAGGAATGGTCAAAGACTTTGCATTATTTATCTCCGTCCATGCTATCAAATAACTTAAAACACGACAGGAATAGATTTAGTCTTACTCGCGGAGACTTTCAACAGTAGGAAATGGATTTAGTACTACATTAATGTACACTTTGAAGAACTTCATTTCTCTCTCCGCTTGCCTCTTTTGTGTATTTTAATGATAAGTATTTTCATCCAACTGATATGCGTATGAATACGTCACTGTGGAAGTCGACTGAAAATCTCATAACGAGCGATGAACAAGTTTTTATAAAACAAGCAGCGAAAGTCACTTCTGATTTTGTTGTTTTGATTATTCCGATTTTTTAAAGCGTTCACAATTATTGCTTGTTGATAATAGACTTATAAAGGCCGAAACTGTCTTTTGAAGACTGTTATAAGTAAAATTCTGATTGTTATTTCAAACTATTACGTTTTTATTGCTTTCATTACAAGTATAAAGTAACTTGTCTGCTTTTTAGGAGCCCATCTCCATGATAAAATCATTCCCGTCATGATGGTTGGCTTGCAACTGGTTATAGGCTATATTTTAAGCTATATATCATAATACTTCGTATTATGTTTCATCATGATTCAATGATTTAATGACAATGAAAGTCTATATTGATAATTAAATTCATTTATTTTGTAGAGTTATTATATTTTATGCAATTCATGTGTTAGAACAGTTAGACAATCTTCAGAATCTTATCACAAAGCGACTGGTTAAGAGCCTCTTCCATCCTGGCTTACTTGGTTAAAAAGCGAATGAATTTTACTCCCAGTTCGAGAGAGAAAAGGAACAGACTGAGGAGATAACCGAAGACTAGGACCGCAAACATCCCCTGAAAAAAATAAAGAAAAATAGCATTACTGTAGTTATTGGGTAAAACTACTTGGAATAAATATGAACTTTTGTGCATACTACAGATCACGAATCTTCTACCCTCAAGAAAATACGCCCAGTTTTCATAAGTATCTCAAGAAGTGTTAGCTACTTAGGAAAAACCATTCTTAGGAAAAGGAAAAACCATTCTTTCCTAAGAATGATAATTACTGTCAGAATGTGAATGCAGTGCAGAAGTCTGTAACTATACTGTAAGGCAACATATTGCCATCAAATGTCGTGATTGTATTTCAGCCCCCAAAAGCTCAGGTACAAAGAAACTTCCTAAGGCCGTTGGTGCCACCCACGACATTCAAGCTCCCTCTCTCTCTCAAAACTCCGTTTTCTTTGACCTGAGACGGCAACATCTTGCACTCAGAGATAAGCTGCTATGGTGTATTTGTTATTATTATTATTATTATTATTATTATTATTATTATTATTATTATTATTATTATTATTGAAATTAAGACGATTTTTTTCTAATATAAAAATAATTTTCCAAATGAACATTTTCTGTTAATATAGCATGCTTAATAATGTGAGGAATAATACTTCCTCATTCTTCATTTCATGTTTTCGGTAGCGGTTTATTCTTCTTAGAATATAGAAAAGGCTCCAAACGGTATCTCTGGCGCGGGTCCCAATTTGATCAAATTGATCACATAGGCTTAAAACCGGCCCTCCTCCTACCCAGAGGCTTTGAAGTGACAGAGCAGACTGGAACAGGATCTTGGTTGGCGCTTTAGCGCAGTTGGTGTAGTTCTGAATCTCATTCCTTGTCCAGTGGTCGTACAGACCACCTTCGTTGATCCTGATGATCCTGAAGATAATAAATTCGTTATCAAGGGGATTGTGTTTTGTAAATGGGATTTTTCTCCCCTGTATTTAGAAATGGCCTCGTAACTAATTAACTAATTATGTTAATTGGTCTATTATTCTGCTTCATTCATCAAATTCACCTGTTATATCTGTTATTTATACTCACAGATGAACATCTCAAAAGATAAGGATGAACAAACAATCAGTTGCCATTAGAGCTTTTGCCATGAAATTCATATAAGTCCAAAAACTGTTAAAAGGGAAATTTTAAAAAGATACTAAATAATAATACTAGATAATAAAATTTAAACTAAAAGAAGCCAAAATTTCTAAAAAAAAAAAATTAAAAATAACAAGTTTAACATCTCGTGACTCGCTAAATTGAGCTCAAAAACACGATTTTGCTTTTAAATTAATTCTTACTGAATTGAATGTTATATAAGGTATAGTTTTTTTATATGAGACTTTGTCAGGACGAAAATCTTTTTAATTCTAATCTTTATTATATATCTTAGCATAATTAGCAAATAGTTACGCTTAATCCAACATGTAAATTCAGGTAAAAATGCTTTAAGGAAGATATTCGCATTCTAGCTGGTGTCTGTCAATGTTATAATGGCTTTTATTTTTGGCTCATATACCTTTTATCTATGACTGGAATCAAAGGGCTGTATTTCTGAGCAACCATGGCCACCATAAGAGGGAAGAATAACTCTCTCGACAGGTAGAACAAGCATGTTCCTGAAATGAGAAATATAATCTGCTCCTTTATGAAAAGCGGAGATTTGTGCACTATGGTGAGCTCTGGCATTTGGTTGTCTATGGGTGCGTCTGTGTGTGTGCGTGTGTGTTGGGGTGCGTGTGTGTGGGTGTATGTGTGTGTTAGCATCTGTTTGTGTAAGTGCATGTGTCTGTATGTGTGCATTTGTGTGCCTATGCGTCTGTGTGTGTGCATGTGTGTGTATGCGTGAGTATGTGGGCGTGTTTGGCTGCACGTGCCTGTGTGTAGCTGGTGGGTGTGCATATGTGCGTGTGTGTTTGTGTGGATATGTGTGTACATGTGTGTGTGCGTGCGTGTGTATGTGAGTGTGGAGAATAAAAACAGGGAGACAGAAGTCAAGTGTAAATTTAAAAAAACTACAGAAACCACGTTATTCGGACAAAGTGGAAACACATGATCCGGATAATAATAATTAACATCTTTTCCTCTATGCCAATGAATATTCTTTTCCATCACTGAATAAGCCTGTATTTCTCAACAAACAAACAAGTCTTCGCAAAAATATAACAACTGGCAATTAACAACAGGCACAGAATTAATTAGCACTCCAGCTAACTCACTCACCAAATTTAGAGAAATGTTCAGCGACTAACGTTTTCATGGTCAGGTCGTCAATGACCATGACGTAATCGCCGCTGGACATTTTCGTATTGACGATCTCGGATAGACTCGTCGATCCCATGAAGGAAATCTTTCCCTTTTCACCGGCGTCAGCCAGTTCCTTGAAGACCCCTGACGTGAAGCTCTAGTCAAGGAAAAGAATATCGTAACGAAGAAAAGAGAGTTGCACATAATGTGTATTATATTTTAAGCAGAACATCATGTTCCTTTCCTTTAAATATGAAGCAGGGTGACGGTAATTGATTATTTATGGATTAAGAATATAATTGATAGACGTTCACAATACATAATTTATTCTCATTGTATTTTTTATTTTTCCATCTACTCTTAAGCTACTGTCGATGATTCAACTCCTCAATCATAGTTGTTCTCTTTTTCTAACTGTTGAACTACTGTGTAGAAGAGCAGGAATTTTACTCTGTCTGTCTCTTTAAAATGCTTTTCTTAAAAGACTCACGGAATCATTTGCCCTGTGTAAACATGGCCAAAATATCCCTAATCATAGTTAGGCTACTGATGCTTGACTGGGCATCCATATAGCTCCCCTTTCTGTGTCATCCACTCACCTGCAATATTTGCAAGTAAGAACCCCCAGCAACCCAGAGGACCTTGATACGCTTGTCATCCACCACAGCCCTGACGGTATGGTAAGGTTGGGGCACGTGACGGGCGATGAGGAGGGAATTCAAGTTCCCGGAATATGCTTTCAGCACGATCAGTAAGGCAATCAACCAGGTCGCTACGAGAATGCTGAGTGACCATTGTTTCACTGTCTGGAATTCCGTGTCTGTAAAGGTGGGAAGAAATTCTGATGTTTTAGTTAAGCTTTGCAGATAGCATCAAAGCCCACGCTTCCTGTTAATTTTTCTGTTAATCAATATTACTTAAGTTTTAATAATCAGATTACTTTATGAACACATCAGTTTTGAAGATCACTTACGTTAACCAATGACCAGAAATTTTAACATTCACTAGATTAAGTATTGTTTCTCTCCTTATGTAGCTGCATGTAGATCTAGGATTCCAGAAACTCACCTTGACTCAGGAATGTCCTCACGTAGTTTTCCCAGGAGTACTTCGGGAATATGGTCTTGGATCCATTAAACATATGCGTTAAAGCTAATGAACACAATATTATTATTCCCATACATATGAGCAGCAGAAGCCAGACAGTTGGCGTCAGAGGAAGGAAAAATGCCCAAGGATCTACTTCAGTCTCTCCTTTGCGGGCCAGAATCCTGCCATATTCGATGACGAACGGGACCGTATAGTCTGCAGCTTGGGCCCTTGTGTATAATATGTTGAAAGGCGCAAAGGAGAAATCCACCTCCTGTGAATATGACTCTCGTTACAGTTATGAGGATAAAATTCAGAGGTTCTAAGGGTACGACAACTGCTAGCTTATGCTTTTAAGATCCATGTGTCCTTTCATTTTAAATAAACAGCTAATTAGTTTGAACATATAGTGAGATAATTGTTTCGAAGAAGTTTATGAATATAGACTTATTTCTAAGGTGGGCGAATAATGTTTCCTTTACACACACATACATACATAATGTGTGTGTGTGTCTATACATAAATATATATATATATATATATATATATATATATATATATATATATATATATATATATATATATATATATATATATATATATATATATATATATATATATATATATATATATATATATATATATACACACATTTACATACACACACACACACACACACACACACACACACACATATATATATATATATATATATATATATATATATATATATATATATATATATGTGTGTGTGTGTGTGTGTGTGTGTGTATGTATTGTTTTAACAATACACACACATGCAATTCGTATTTGCAAATATACAATTTTATATTGAGGAGGGTAGACGTTTCATTTTTATAGTCTGTTGATAACCCGTAGAAAACTCAACTGATAAATTACTTTATAATCATACTGCAAAGGAAAACCTAACTTACCTTTCTATGTAACATTCCAATCATGCCATTCCAAGTTCCATTTGGATAACGATACCCATATGCCCCGTCAGGCGGTCGAGTAACGCTGTACCTGAAAGATGATATTATTTCTTTTCTGTGAGAGAATCGAAAATGTCAGTTACCTCATCTTGATAAAAAAACGCGAATTTATTCAGAAGGGAAGCTTGTTTACCATCTCTTACATGTATGGATCTTTATCTCCTAACCAACGATTCTCTTATATACAGGCTGATCAGAAAGGGATAAGGAACCATAGGAATATCTCCTCAAACAGTATTAACTACTCACATATTTTTTGCAAATGCTCAGCTTATCTGTTGTAAAAGTGAAGCACGTTTTAAAAGTTATTAAAAACTACGATTTCAGGCCACGCCCTGTGAAGTAACAACTGAATCATATACTCTAAAATGTTAAAATACGTACGCGATTTTTAGGGGGAAATATTGAAATATCTGTTGATAACAGTTGAGATTTCAACAAGTGTTGAAATTTGAGGTAGCAACGGTTGATTTTTCCTAGCAAATGCCGAGATATGCTTTATTCATTATTGATAATTTTCTAGTAAAAACAAGTAAAGATTTGTGATGGCTAGAGTTGAGTGATTTACTTGTACCTGCAGAAATGTTTGATCGAATGATCTGACAAATCATTCATTTAATTCTTACAATCGTTGCTTCGAATTACATCAATATCCACGGGAATGTTCAATAATAATGAAAAAACGCTTTCACTAGTTATGGCTAATAATGTAATATTTGCCATTAACTTGAGTTTCTCTTCCTTCAGTTGCCCTTGCAACTTTGATGAGCGGTTTTGTTTTTGATGATTTCTTTATTTATCGATATTTTTAGGTTAACACCTGAAGCGTTACAAATACTGGCATTTTCTATGGAAAGCGTAAGAATTCCAGTATATACCGATGCAATCCCTCGCTGTGAAAAGCAGATTTAATGTGAAATAAAAACAGAAAACTTTTTTTTTTATAACAGTTGAAGATTTGATTCTCTTCTGATCTTTCAAAGAATCGAGCATAATTTTTTTTTCATAAGAAATAATATTAAACATCAATTAATTAACGAAAGCAGAGGTGTACTTACGTAAAATTTATTGAAGAAGTCAAGATCTTGAGAATCTCGACCACAGGTCCACGAAAAGGGTTTTCGCCTTCGGTTATAGAGTCTTTTTCCATGATGTGCGGTGGGTAGACTTCCGCTGTTACTGCCAAGTGTCCACCATCCAGTAGCCTCAAGAAATAAACGGCTTACTTAAACTTTAACGGTTATTTTTATCCACTTCCTTAATTAAGAAACTTTGCAGAGCCTCCAGAGAAAATATGCCTTAGTGCTCTATAGATATAGGCTATATATATATATATATACATATATATATATATATATATATATATATATATATATATATATATATATATATATATATATATATATATATATATATATGTATGTATATAGGGTGTATGGTGTATGGCCACGAGGAAAGTGAGACAACGGACTACAAGATCTTTTGCCTTTAAGGCATTGTCAAGCAAACTGCATTCACTGGAACCTATCAATAAATACGGAACATAAAGAACTCCAAGTATGATATTTTTCAGCGAGTAAGTTAATTATTAGCCACTCACCTGTAAAACTTGTTAGGAAACATCCTATAGTTTGTTGCATAATAGAACCCATTGTCTTGACTCCATCTGGCAATTTCCATCAACCGGAAACTGTACGGAACATATATGCTAACACCCCAACTACAAGAAAAAAAAAAATTTTGGAATTAGCAAAAGACAGTCACCAGGGGCTTGGCAAAGGCGTGTCCCTTGGCCAAATGAAGATGCTCAGTTATGAAATGATTTCTTTGCGTAGAGTAAAAATAACATTGGCTGTAAGAATTATATTAATTAAAAACTTATATGTACTGTATATATATATATATATATATATATATATATATATATATATATATATATATATATATATATATATATTTATATATATTATATATATACATAGTATACACTGTATATGCATATATATATATATATATATATGTTTATTTATTATTTTTATGTTATTTTTTTATTTATTTATTTATTTTTATTTATTTATTTCTCAGATGAATTGATAAGGAAGGAATTTGGCTAAGGAGTACAAGTAGACAACACAGTTAAACAAGTAAAAAATGCTCCGAAGTTCCTTCGGTGCAATCGAGTTTTCTGTACAGCCGTACAGCGTATAATCGAGGCCAACGAAATTAGACCTATCTTTCGGTGGTCTCGATGTAATTTACATTGAACCAAGGTCTAGAGAAATACACTACTAGAAAACTTTAACCATGGCCCGGTGATGGCGTATCCTATATCGTTGCCAGAAGCACGATTATGGCTAACTTTAACCTTAAATAAAATAAAAACTACTGAGGGTAGAGGCCCGCAATTTGGTATGTTTGATGATCGGAGGGTGGATGATCAACATACCGATTTAAAGCCCTCTAGCCTCAGTAGTTTTTAAGATCTGAGGCGGACAGAAAAAATGCTTACGGACAAACAAACCCGACACAATAGTTTTCTTTTACAGAAAACTAAAAACCTCGTTTTCGTGTCGTTTTTAATCAGGTGACGATAAAGCAAAGCAAAAATATTACATGTCCGAATTAGCACGGCGAGATGGACTGACAATCATAGCGTTGGCATACGAAAGTAATCTCTTAAGATGCTGCATCTCGCGTACTGGAAGTCTCGTGATCACCAGGAGCCTTGTTGACCAAACCAGCAGGTTCTTCTCGGACAGTAACCCGATGACGTAGGTTAAAACTTCCATTTTATCACTCTCTAAAATGTCAAGTGGGTAGTGTGAGGAACGATGTATCTGTAATGGGTAGTTTTTGGTATATTGATTTGAATTTTTGGGTTTAATAAAGAAAATGTTTATATCAGATATTTTAAATAGCTTTGACAAAACAAAATGATGCTTGCATGATACCTTTCGTTGTTCTGATTATGTAAAAAGGTAGTTTTTGTTCAGATTGTGAAATAGCAGGCTAAAAAATTGTAATTAAAGGTCTACCTTTTCATACTGAGCTATAGAATGAAAGTGATTCTAGTCTTTTCGCGGTAACTAATTTCTTTAAAAGAGAAAATTTAAATACATCTTAATCAATATCATCAGATATATGAATGTATAACCACAGCATTATTGATTCTTAGGTAAGATGCTTAAGAGTATATATACAGATATAAAATATATAAATGTATAAAATTATTCTCAAAATTAAATAAAAACTTCAAGGGTTTTAAGTATTCAGTATTTACCTGGCCAAGATGTGAAACTAGAGATGAATCATTAAGGTCTGAATGCACCTTGAAAACGCAGAATCCTCGAGAAATTCCAAGATAATCTGTGAACTGATAAGAATGAAGCCATGACAGAAAATTTTAGCTTTTTAGTCTTCCTTTTATATATATGTATGTATATGTATATATGGATATATATACATTATATATACATATATACATATACATATATATATATATACATATATATATATATATATATATATATATATATATATATATATATATATATATATATATATATATAATACTCAGAGTGGTGTATATGTATATCAAATCTTAGGATATACAGGTCATGCTATGAATGAGTAACCGAGTGGTAATAAATTCATGACAAGAGTCAAGGCAACGATGTTTTTATCGTAATTCAGAGATCAAAAATTATGAGCTGTCACAGATCATAAGACAAACCTATGCATTTCACATCCTCTCGGGGGCATTAAAAATACATAATATAGCTGAAATTGATTTACAGTTCATGTGAAATTGATTTATCTACTTACATTGCATACGCGGTTTTCGTATATATATATATATATATATATATATATATATATATATATATATATATAGAGAGAGAGAGAGAGAGAGAGAGAGAGAGAGAGAGAGAGAGAGAGAACTGCAATAAAGATATGAAATATATATCAAGTCCTTAGTAGATGTAAAACATACAGCCTGTTTGTCTAATTATACGGGTTGATGGGCAGTCATATAGCCGTACATTTTCTGGACACAGACAAAAAATTTAGATGTTTGTTCTTCATCTTGCATTGATTCTAATTAAATCTAAGGACACACCAACCTTATCAGGGTGATAATATCCTCCAGACGTGTCGTCTGTCATGAAGGTGATAGAATAATGGCTAATATTGGACGACCTTAGAACATTCTCCATCAAGACAGAAACTTCACCCCTTGAATCAGATTGGCCTGTTGAAGATAAAGCAGCTCGTGATTTGAAGTCAGAATGGGGGCTTTCGTTCATCTCACTGTATAATTTGAAATATTACACAAACATTACAGATATCATCTCCAGAAAATTGCTTTTTATCTTGGAAAAAATAAAAAATAAAATTCTGAATAAAAGTTACCTCTCAAATAAAAGTTATGTCCATCACTAGAATAAACTCTTAATACCACAAACTAATAAAAAAACTAAAAAAAAATAAAATTTTGAATAAAAGTTGCCTCTCAAATACAAGTTATGTCCACCACTAGAATAAACTCTTAATACCAGAAAAAATTAAAAAATAATAAAAAATAAAATTCTGAATAAAAGTTATCTCTCAAATAAAAGCTATGTCCATCACTAGAATAGACATTTAGTACCAGAAAATAATAAAGAAATGAATAAATAAAAAAGATAAAATTCTGAATAAAAGTTACCTCTCAAATAAAAGTTATGTCCATCACTAGAGTAAACTCTTAATACTGCCAGTATCCCTCTAACCAAAACTGTTGGCAAGTTGAAATTAGGGAATTATTTCTAAAGCCAAAGGAAAAGTTATAAAGGAGTGAAATATCACAACAGTTAATCAATCAAAACAAGTATTTTTTTTATATTGAATTCAAATTGCCATTTTAATCTGTCAGACCTTTTTCCGTTAAGAGTAAGCCTCAAATTAGTAAGATCTGGAGATATCGTGCTTACAAGGAAAATACATGTCAATAAATATATGACAAACCTTTTAAACGAAGCTGAAGACCGCCACATATTTGAAAATATGCTGACAATGCGAGGCAGAACCAAATCATGATTCATCTGATACCTGACAAAAGTTCAGTAAGATTCATTCTAATAAACAATATGAGAGAGAGAATAGGATGGGATAGGGTCGATCTCTATTATTCATATATAAATCAATCTTGGTATGCCTAACTCGAAGACGCTGCAACTTTTTCGTATCTATTGTATACTAGAAGTATTACTACGAAAATGTAAAAAAAAATGTATAATATGCATTTATTATCTGGTAATATATTTATCAATCTTTTTATCTCTTCCACACCACAGAAGTGATTGAAGTCTGCTCATCATCATAATTTTCAGAGGCACTGTCTTTGATTTTGATAATTATATTTTTGGCTAAATTCCTTCCCCCTTTTAGAAATGACAGCTCCGGTGAGAAAATTTTTCGTCTACAGGCCTTATGATAGAGAATGAGATCGCAAACCTTACCCTCTCGCCTCCTGCCCGCTGTCAGGAAGCGAAGACCCAAAGCCTTGCAGGATTTTATCTTAGGCACGTAAACTCGAGCTGGCTGACTTTTTTCTGTGGTAAGAATCTGCCACTCTGACACTTTAATGCCTTATACGCACACACACACTTATATATATACATATATATGTGTGTATATGTATACATATATATGTATATACATACGTATATATATATATAATATATATATATATATATATATATATATATATATATATATATATATATATATATATATATATATATATATATATATATATATATATATATATATATATATATATATATATATATGACACTACATACAGTATGTTTTCACCCTTCAAAGCTTCGGAATAGACATGAATATATATAAATGACTGACTCGTTTTAAGAAATAAGAGCCATTTGTTAATTGCGCGTATTTTCTTTATTTTACTTGTGAACATAAGAGATGACAGAGTGACATGAGAAAGAAAGAGAGCTGTTCGCAGCTGTATTCAGCGGACTTCATAGATGTGATCAACGCAAAGAACTAAACTTACATATATGTATGGATGAACGTATGTATGAATGAATGTCTTTGTGTGTGATGTTATAGATGCACAAGGATTTCAGTGATCTGGAATGCCACATGTTGATTAGTAAAACACAAAAGTAATCAGGGATAAAGAATTTATTATTGTGCGAGGGAAAATTATACATCAGGCAAATAAATAAGATGCTTTTCTGCCTGCGAGCAAGAACACTGATTTTAATATCAGTATGCGACTAATTACAACAGATTTTTTACTTCATTATTTAGCAAATATCTAGTCGTACTCTTCAAACTTTCCTGCAACAGTATGTTTGGAACTCAAATAGTTAATACTGAATAGTTAAACAACATAACCCAATCTTTTTCATTTTCAAATCAAGCCACCACTGCTATTATCCGAGTTGCATAATCATTCAAAATAAATTTTTCTTTAGTCACTATCTCTTTCCCTTTAAAGGTTTCAGATGGCTTAGTTCAAACCATATCTCTGCATACAGTGTTTAGTTTAATGATATACAACTGTATAAGTCTACTTTTTTTAATTCACTATAGTTGGTGCCCCAATCTCCAGCCTCAACCTTGTTGTTAGTCTTTCCTGTGTACTTTATTAAGTTATTTTCACTTAATTTTTTCTGTGCAGTCAAAGAAAACTAATTCTAAAGATACTCGCTGAAATGACTCTCATGGTGGGAAGGGAAATGATGAATTCATAAAAATAACGGGATCCCCCTGAACACTCTTCGCCATGGAGAACGAATCTGGTGGTTGGTTATGCTTGGTAAAATTACTATCAACTGCACCAGTTTTATCGTAAGAAACAAGAATACGATTAAAACAGCCTCTGCACATTTTAGAGCGCCCCTTCCAGTGACCCGAGTCTTCACGCGTAGAGTCAGTCTTGTGGCATTCCCTCATTTTGCAGCGAGTGTGGAGGTGTCCCTCCTGGATCCATCTCCTGGTCCATCTGTAGACGGTGGAGATGCTGAATCCCGTTTTCTGTGAGATGGTCTGGACTGTCATGCCCTGGAAAAACAGGCCGACGAAACGTGCTCGAAAGTTTAGGGTCTCTTCTGTGGTGGACCCTTTGCTTCTCATTGTCAATCTGAAATGAAAGTAGAGGCCCATGTGACTGATGACTGTTTTTCCAGAAGTATGCGACATCTTCCAAGTCCTTCTCCTCCACATACTTTGAGATTCAATTTTTGTTTGTTTGTTGATTGTAATGTTGATATCGGAAGTTGTTTGTTATACACTTTCCATAACCATGCAGAAGAGTGTATTTTTTACCAAAGTAGGTATATGGAGATCTACAAGAGGGCCATATGCGTGAGTGTCATCTTTATGAATTTTATAGATGTTTGGTGACAAGTATATGCCATTACCATAACTAGTTTCCATCAACAGGATTTAAGAATATGAACAACAGTTTACATTTATTTCCAGACCATGTCGTCTAACAACTTTCTTTTGGATGTTTGACGTTGCCTTCATGAAGAATAAGTGAGACGAAATTTTTCGCCTTTAATTTCCTTTTTCAAAAACATGTAAATTTTTTCCTTCGGCATTAATTGCATTACTTCATCTCGTCTACGATAATTACATATTTAGAGGCTCCCAGTGTCTTTTCCTGTGCAGAATACCTTGTTTAAATAGTTGAGTCTCCCTCGGTATTTATAGTTTTTGGTCAGCTGATTTTTGTCGAGTGGGGACATCATAACTAATATCATTCAATCAGGGAGTGTTCCATATTTCCTACTTCATGGCTTTCCATAATCTTAGGTCTATAATCGCCTTAAACTGTGGACACAGTAAAGTACATAGTCTTCATTCTGTTAATTCATTTACATCCATTTGTACTTAATTCTGTTAATTCTGTGGCTAATACTTTCCCCTGTTATGTAGAAATGAAGGGAAAGTTCTTGGACTTTTGGTCTGTACTTCAACAACTGTCTTCTAGGTTACTAAGTGTTGTTAGGTATTATCTACCCTCACGCAATTTTCATCACTTTGAAAATCCCTGCTGTAATTAACAAGAAATCTTATCGATGGTGCCAAATAAAATAAATAAAGCTAGATTAATCATTCCAATAGGATAACATAAGGATATCTATTTTAATTTTGGGCTCCATGGCTTCTGCCATTCTCGGTAAGAGGGGTGGATTCCAACAAAACACACCGCGACCGCTGTCACATTACTACCGTAATTGTTGAATGGTGTATGAAACAAATGTGCAATAAATAAATAAATAAATAAAATATAAAAATAATTAGCATTAGCTGCTGAATATACAGACCTCATCAGCAACTCATGGAACCTTCATACACAACGGGCCATTCCCCCTCTCTCTTGCATGAACTCTCATTTTACGGATATTGATGTAGGCCTAATTCCTCTGTTACATACTTCTTTCACAACATCTAACCAGACACGATTAGGTCTTCCTCTCCTATTTCCTCCTAACACCTTTGATCTACACACTCTTTTCGACAATGTATCTTCACACATTTTTGCCACGTAGCCAAACCATTTCAGAACTTTCTGAGCCATCATTTGACCCATGTTAAGCTTTTTACAACTTCTGTGTATCTCCACATTTCTCCATTTTTAGTCTATATAAACTATATTTAAGCTTCAACGTTTTTTTGTCTTTCTTTCGCATTAAGCATCCGCAATTCACGTCTGTAGAGGAGGGTTGGTTCAACAATCCCTGCTTATATTCAAACCTTGACCTCTGCAGACACTTCAGTGGCATGAGAAACATTTTAGGCACGTTGCTCGAAAAATCCGTCGTAGCTCTCTTGACATAGACGGAAATTTTAACCACTTTTTATCAGGCTGAGCGTGTTGGTTTTCAGCCAGAGTGGAAAAAGATATAGGGCTCCAGACCTTCGTGAGGGTTTAGTTGGGACGAAAGTCATTTACGTGCGTTGCCAAACTTCCATTCTAAGGAAAATTTTATGGAATCTAGGTCGTTGTTATATAATAAAACTGAAGGGAATTACTCTGAAATATTTACTAAAGATGGTTTTTATGTATACAGTTGTTAATGATCAATATTTTAAACAGTTTTTTAATATATTTGAGAAATGTGGCATACATGTTGCCACATCTATAATCTCGATTCTCTGGTCAAATATTGAAATCTGTATCTGTCAGTTAAGAAATAATAAACCCTTCGTTAATCTCTTAAAAATGGTCAAATCTTATAAGCTGGGGTCCGGTGAAGGTGAAGATTAGCGGATGTAAATATAGTTGGCGCTCAAACAATAGCCACCGAGAGAGATCAAACACGTGTGTGTGTGATTAAACGCTTAAAAGATGTTTGTTATCTGAACTTTTCTATAAATAGAGAAATTTTGAATATGAAATTGTTTTTTCTATCTTTGATGTTAATTTTTTTTTCTTGTGTAGATTCTTTCAAGACAACAGTCAACTGAATATGAAAAAAAAAATATTCGGGTGATAAGATGAAAAAATCTAAATACCGTGGTTAGGATTGAAATTGGTCTGGCGTTGCCAAACATCAATCTATTAACATTTTTAGTGAGGTAAAGAGAGAAATTTAGTAACTGAAATTAATAAATGTGCTCCAAAAATGATTGAATCTTGATTGTTGCACACAGATCCCGATGAATATTGTGTTAAACCAGTCATTAATATTAACCTTATAAAGTGAAGAAATGTGGCTTTGGTATCACTTCTCTGCCCTCTTGTCTCGGGCCAGGCACGGGTATATTATGAGTCCGTGCCAGCACAAGGCTGGCTTAATATTAAACCAGCAGTCATTATAGGACAATACAGCCTTTCGTAGTCGTCATTGGGTGTCATTCAAGGACAAGCAAGGAAAATTATTCATAATGTGTTAAGGTACTTCACAATGGAGAAACAGAACAGAGGACCCATTACTAATGTTGCAAATGCAACTCTTCGTACAGCTGAGGCAACAAAAGTCAGTAAAGCTACAGTTGAACGAATATGTAAAGAAGTATGAGAGTCGCAAGAATTATTTGGTAACCCAGTTTTCGAGATAAAGAAGAGGAAAAGATCAAAACCTGTGACTGGTTTGGATGACTTTGACAAATTTTTGCCTCGTCGGATAACTCTCAAATTTTATGAGAGGAAAGAAATTCCAACCATTAACAAAGTGTTGTTTGAAATGAGGGAAAGAACAGGATTCAAAGGTGGTAGAGAATCTTTAAGAAAAATCGTGAAAGAAGTTGGTTTCCGGTACGCAAAACTCGATGGTAGGAAATTTTGGATGGAACGATATGACGTGCAGTGCTTCCGAACAAGATTCCTAGAAATAATGCAAAAAAGTCAGAGAGAACGGACGAATAGGCTTCATTCCAAACGCTGAGCTTAAATTCACTGCAAAAAATGATGGTCATTATCACCGTCAAATGAATCATGAAGTATTTGAAGAATGGTTTTGTTGCCAGCTGCTCCCGAACATACCACCAACTTCAATTATTGTGATGGATGATGCTCCTTATCATTCAAGGAAAGTAGATAGACTACCAATGATGTCAAGCAAAAAGGCAGTAATTACAGAATGGCTCATCTCTAACGGTACGAAAACAATAAAGAAAATGTTGAAAGTCAACTTTTAGAGATGGTAAAGGAGTGCTCCGTTAAAATAAAAGACATTTACGTCGTAGATAAAATTGCAGCAGAAAATAGGCATGAAATTATTCGGCTTCCTCCCTACCACTGCCAATACAACCCGATAGAACTAATTTGGGGCCAAGTGAAAAGTTTCATAGCGAAACGAAACCATTTTAAGATGGCAAATCTATCGGAACTTACTGAAGAAGCACTGGATACTGTGACACCTGAAAATTGGGAGAAGGCCGTAAGACATGCCGAACAATTGCAAGTGGAAGATGCAGCAAAAGATATTTTGATAGATAAATGTATTGACTCATTCATTATAAGTCTTGACTCTTCTGATGAGGAGTCCTCTTAAATCAACTCTCTCTCTCTCTCTCTCTCTCTCTCTCTCTCTCTCTCTCTCTCTCTCTCTCTCTATATATATATATATATATATATATATATATATATATATATATATATATATATATATATATATATATATATATATATATAAACTTTAAATTTATTATATATACATATATATATATATATATATATATATATATATATATATATATATAAATACATTTGTATTATTGCATGTGTGGGTATACATTATAATATATATATATATTATAATATATATATATATATATATATATATATATATATATATATATATACATATATATATGTATGTATATTTGTTTTGTCTTTTTACGCTGTTCTGTATCGTTATCTTTGTAAACTATTGTAGATGCATAAGATCACGAGCTTAAATAAAGTGTATCATTAACATTATTATTTATTAAATATACTGTATTTATTATTCGAATGTTTCTAGAAATAAAGAAATTATTAATGTATGAAATTTGTTTACCATATCCGTGATTTCCCTTAAGTTTAGTCTCTTTTGTAGATTGTTAATAGATAAGTTAATTGAAAAATAAAAAGAACTGTTTCATAACTCTGAAGTTTTAATGCCAGTACACACTGTATGATAAATATCTGAATAAAGGAAAAATAAACTTTTACCAGCGAACCCTTCTAAGACAATTGGAGTGGGTATTCTCCCCCTCACCAGACTCTGAAAGGAGGATAATCTGTACAGGACATAGGTTTTGACTTTAGGGTGATGAATGATTCCCTTGGGGGATTAGTAAGTATTAGGTAAGCTTAAATTATTTTCTTTATTTGCATTACGTAAATTTAGATCAGCCTTGTTTTTTCTAGCTTTAATATCTACTTTTTAAGAAAGTCATTTTGTGGCAAGATAGCCGTTGTTTTCAATGGGTATTTGTTTACATTATTTTTGAACTTTAATATCCGTTGTCTGGTAATTTCTAGTGCTTAACGTAAAGTGCTTAATTTAACATTATTCAGTGTGGTTAGGCGCCTCCTTCCCGTTTGTTTATATTATCGAACTATCGCTTTAACGAGTGTTTTTCTGTTTTTACGAGTGTTGATGAACGTCTCCTTAGTGATGTCTGGACGTCGGAGCTCGGCTCGAATTAGTTCGGGCTATAGCACTCCCCTGATATACTGTCCCTTGAGCAGCTGATTGATTTTTGGAATTTGATTGACGATTGTTTGGCAGCTTTTTGGACCACGTTACGGATCTTCTCCTCGCAGGTCCTTTTGTCACCTGCGACTCGAGTGTTTCCTGCTTTGAGCCGCAATTTCCTTGGGTCCTTCATATGAGACTCGCAGGTACTCCTGTCACCTGCGACTTGAGTGTTTCCTGTTTTTCCCTGTTGAGGAGGATTCCCAGGGAATTGGTGCCGTCGCTTTCTCCCGGCACTGATGGGGATTTGCCTGCTGTTTCTGCGTCTCTGAATCAGCTGTTTTTCTGCTGTCAATCTGGGAGCTTGCTAGCTCGTGAAACGATCTGTAGGGAGGCTGACACCAGGTAAGACTAAGTATCCTTGATTTTCGCATAGGATTACCTTCCCTTTTGTGTGGATGCTCTGGTGTTCATGACCTGCCCTGATAGCGGAATTGGCGATTTGATCACGGCCCTGGAATAGTTTCTCCTCTGCTGCCTCCACTGATGTGAGAAAAACTATATAGTTGAATTATTTAAGCATATATATATATGTGTGTGTATATTTTGTCATGTTTTTGCTGTGACTTTATAACGTCACCTAACGGGTCATAATATTGTAGATAAGGTATCATTTAGCTTTGTGGTAATAGGTAGGGATTATAATTGTTTTCTTGTTTTGTTTTCTCTGCCTTCCTTCTGTCTTTGATTTAGCTTTAGGATAGTTTTTTGTCTGGCCAGCAAAAGTGTTGGATCCAAACAAGATATTTATTAATAATTGTCATTTTCTCCTTATTTATCTTTCTTTGATAGGGTTTAGCTTTATTAGTTTTAGGAAATCCAGTGGGATTCTAAGGACCGGTATTTGTCCTTCCTGGTTGTTACCAAGGTTGATCTAAATTTTGTATTTATTAAGTATTAAATATTGTTGAGTTTTCCTGAGTGTTTGTTTCCGCTGACCTTTAGCACTGAGTTACATTTACTGACAACAATTCTATTATAAATTAAGAACTTGCATAACAACCCTGAGGGTTGTAACAGTAAGAAATAGAGTTTTGACTTTGGCCGTCTCCACAAAGAAGTTGAAGATATGGCATCGTGTGTTTTCGTTTTTAGACACGCCAAGCCCTCACCACAGATTGGTACTACTTTTTATATATATATATATATATATATATATATATATATATATATATATATATATATATTTATATATATATATTTATATATATATTTATATATTTATATATTTATATATATATTTATATTATATATATATATATATATATATATATATATATATATATATATATATATATATATATATATATATATATATATATATATATTATATATATATATATATATATATATATATATATATATATATATATATATATATATATATATATATATATATATATATATATATATATATATATATATATATATATATATATATATATTATATATATATATATATATATATATACATACATATATATGTGTGCGTGCGTGTGTGTATGTACGCATGTATTATGTATACGAGTATATTAAAGGTTCAGACAGGCAAAATTAAAAATCTGAATAGGAGCGGGTTAGTTCGAGTCGATTTCTACTGAACATTTGGATCTCAAATATATGAATTTATATAAGTAGTATGTTTTTATGGGTATTTTTAAAGTTCACATTGCCCAAAGAACAAAATAATTTCAAATAAACAGAAGAATGTGGTCTATTAAAACAGAGATCCATATTACTGCAATGATTGATCTCCCCGGCGTTGTGCGCAAGCCATGACAATGAACTTCTGCGAGGTTAGCAACAAAAAAAGTGTAAAAGTTTATGAACATTTAAACTTAAAACGAGAACTGGTAAACATTCCTAAATTCCGTAGGACTTATATTTTTCAGAGGAGGGAGGAAGGTCGAAACTAACTCAATACGATTTGTGATTAGTATTATCATCTTATAAGTAACACTGGTAGTGCTCTGTATCAGGTAAATATTGACTTTTCTTTTATATATTATTGTATTCGAAATGCAATAATCCCTTCGGACAATTATATCCAACTGGTAAGCAATATCTTTATAGCGAAAATTAATGAAACATCTTATTAATGATTCTGTGAAACTCAACAAATTATCGTCCTGGAGTCCCTTAAAAATTTTCTTTTAAGTTTTCAGCCACAAAATTCATAGGCGGTTCTCTTGTCTTTGAGAGAAAAAATGCTTGTAATTGATAACTAATCAGATATGAGAGCTTGGCCCGCTTACTGATTTCCGAATCGTTACGTGTCAGTTGGACTAATTTTGAAAAAAAAATAACTATAGGAAGTGTTTTGTTTATCAAGACGTTTTATTGATTTGATTTTTTAAGAGCTAGCTAAAACTCTTTAAAAGCGCTTGCCTGAGGGGGAATCACGAGGTGACATGAATATTGCTCCCTATCAGATGAATTTTCGTTAACAATTAATAATAAAAATCCATCGAACATATTTTTTCGTAATAGAAAAAGCTAATGGCCTTGTAGTCTATAGCTAGGGCTCCTTGGAGGTGACAAACAAAATCGGTTTCCAAGTTAAGCATCACACTCTTTATCGTCACTTTCTAGAGGTTAATTACAAAAGGCTTTTGTACTCAACGACATTAATAATGTTCTGTTGAGAAGCTGCGATGTCCCACAATCTGGTGCCATCGGTCTTATACTGTATTAACTCATGTACTGCGGAACATTTCCTGGCAATATTACTGAAGCTTCTGTTTGTGATATCAAGAAACTATAATATATATTCTTACAATTAAAAGGGCAACAGATTAATGTGTTTTTATTTAAGTTGAGGACTGAGCGTGTATTATAGATTTCGGGAGATTTAAATTTATTAACTTGTTATTGTTTTGTAATCTTCTTCGCTTCGTTGTAAACTTTTCCCATTAATGTACTTACTATTCTGTGGAAGCTTGGTTAGCAAGATAGCGGTCTTCTTGTCTTGCTCCCTCTGAATGTCTTCTCATTATAACTAATAATAATAATAATAAAACCGTCTGTGATTCTTAAAATATCCACGAATTGCCTCATATCACTTGGTAATATTCATTCGTAGTTTACTGAAGACTTGTTGTTTACCTTTTAAGAACACCTTGACGTATTTTTAGGACGATGAACTTATGTATGTCGATGATAAGGGTTTTAATCCCGAAAAATACTGCCATTTCGATACTTTAGTTTGTTTCCTGTTTAGCATTATTGGTTATTATTTATCTCTACATTTACTGTGGTTTTTTTTATGGCAGTTAAGATTTTGAGTAGCAGTACTATCATCAGTATGACTGACAGTAATATCATTGTTATTGTCATTGCACTGTCATCGTTACCTCTCCTTACGTTTTTACTCATTCAGCCAAGGGATTAACACGGGTATGATTAGTACGTTCGGTTAACCCCATGGTCTTGACTGTGGTCAACCTTGACAGAAAAATTATTATTATTATTATTATTATTATTATTATTATTATTATTATTATTATTATTATTATTATTATTTCATACCCAGTTTTGACACAACAAAGTTCATTTGTTTTATGATTTATCGTGTTGTCCTTTTAGCATTTTATTTTTATAACGTATATGCCATTTCTATCCGGGACAGTACATTTTTTTCCTAGAGTAGGCTAAATGTACTTTTGCTGTTAAGAGTTCAGAATATCCCCATAAGAAACATACACAGATGTATACACTATGAGTAAATCTCATACTTTGATAACTGTACTACCTGCCTGTTGTTTTTCTCGCACTTTGTGGATTCATGCAAGTTAACATATTTCTTCCATGTATAATTCTCAGTGCCATTTTTCCAAAATTCTTCCTGTATCTCAGTAGCTCAATTTCAGTTCCTTGCTGTCTTTCGGAGCTTCATCAGTTACGTACTTGAAGTTGAGGTTTAACCTAAGACTTGGGAAACTCTTTGTAGCATATATCTTCTTCTTTGTTTTCCCTACATTAAATTTGAATCCTGAGGATCATCCATCATAACAAATAAGTTTTAATCATTGAATGAATTCACTGTATGTGAAAAAAGCTTATGGAGAAATAAGACCTCTTGTTTTCTCTTTAGATGATCTGTTTTCACTGACATTTTGTAAAAGATAATTTCCAAGTTCCTAATTTATGGAGCAAATGTAGTTACGTGTTCTGAGTTAACGTGATTATATTAAAAAAAAATCTTACTAATTTTCTGGTTTAGAAGGCCACAATTCTCACTCATTCTACATGACCAGACACATCAAACCTAAGAGAAAAAAACATTCATGACTCTTACAACTCCTAAAAAAGCATCACTCGGTCAAGAACTGCCAAATATGGACAAGAAGCACCTTACCTGCACTCGTCTCAGAATATGTGAAATAGGTGCTCACGCCTCTGCCGGCACTGGTGACGACTTACCATTGTCGGTTGGTTTTGTTGCTGCCTTGAGCATGCGCACAAGTTCATTAGCCCCGGGTTTATCGTTGAGCTTCCATTGCCATTCATTCCTGAGGGGGGGACTTTCG